>NW_027507758.1:213000824-213003324 GCF_037356315.1 Lithobates pipiens
GATACTGTGTGAGATAGATAGATAGATAGATAGATAGATAGATAGATAGATAGATAGATAGATAGATAGATAGATACTGGTGAGATAGATAGATAGATAGATAGATAGATACAGGGTGAGATGGATAGATAGATAGATACTGGGTGAGATGGATAGATAGATACTGGGTGAGATAGATAGATAGATAGATACTGTGTGAGATAGATAGATAGATACTGGGTGAGATAGATAGATAGATAGATAGATAGATAGATAGATAGATAGATAGAGAGATAGATAGATAGATACTGTGTGAGATAGATAGATAGATACTGGGTGAGATAGATAGATAGATAGATAGATATATAGATAGATACTGGGTGAGATAGATAGATAGATAGATAGATAGATAGATAGATAGATAGATAGATAGATAGATAGATAGATACTGGGTGAGATGGATAGATAGATACTGGTTGAGATAGATAGATAGATAGATAGATAGATAGATAGATAGATAGATAGATACTGTGTGAGATAGATAGATAGATAGATAGATAGATAGATAGATAGATAGATACTGGTGAGATAGGTAGATAGATAGATAGATAGATAGATACAGGGTGAGATGGATAGATAGCTACTGGGTGAGATGGATAGATAGATAGATACTGGGTGAGATGGATAGATAGATACTGGGTGAGATAGATAGATAGATAGATAGATACTGTGTGAGATAGATAGATAGATACTGGGTGAGATAGATAGATAGATAGATAGATAGATAGATAGATAGATAGATACTGTGTGAGATAGATAGATAGATAGATAGATAGATAGATAGATAGATAGATAGATAGATAGATAGATAGATAGATAGATAGATAGATACTGAGTGAGATAGATAGATAGATAGATAGATAGATAGATAGATAGATAGATAGATAGATAGATAGATAATGGGTGAGATAGATAGATAGATAGATAGATAGATAGATAGATAGATAGATAGATAGATAGATAGATAGATACTGGGTGAGATAGATAGATAGATAGATACTGGGTGAGATGGATAGATAGATACTGGTTGAGATAGATAGATAGATAGATAGATAGATAGATACTGGGTGAGATAGATAGATAGATAGATAGATAGATAGATAGATAGATAGATAGATAGATAGATAGATAGATAGATAGATAGATAGATAGATAGATATAGTGGGTGAGATAAATAGACAGATAGATACTGGGTGAGACAGACAGACAGATAGGGTGTGTAAGTGTGTGTGTGTGTGTGTGTGTGTGACACTGGGTGGGAGATAGAGAGTTGATGATGATGATGACTTACATTTCTCATAATGAAGCTCCCTCCTGAGCAGACTGCAATCCGTGGCTAGTGACAGTCGTCCTGGCACCTCCTCTGCTTCCTTCCTTGCATACCAGCCAGGCTGAGAAGGATGTCTTCTCTCGGTGTGACTGTGTAGTCACACAGCAGTAGTTGAGCCAACTCGACATGCTTCCTGTGCTCGGGCGCACTGGGAGATAAAAGACGAAGTGACATCATAACTGAGTGTCACTCAAAGCACCCGGCAATAGCAGTGCATATTATATGCATACTAATGCGGAAGCTACGGGTGAGATAGATAGATAGATACTGGGTGAGATAGATAGATAGATAGATAGATAGATACTGAGTGAGATAGATAGATAGATAGATAGATAGATAGATAGATAGATAGATAGATAGATAGATAGATAGATAGATAGATAGATAGATACTGGGTGAGATAGATAGATAGATAGATAGATAGATAGATAGATAGATAGATACTGGGTGAGATAGATAGATAGATAGATAGATAGATAGATAGATAGATAGATAGATAGATAGATAGATAGATACTGAGTGAGATAGATAGATAGATAGATAGATAGATAGATACTATGTGAGATAGATATATAGATAGATACTGGGTGAGATAGATAGATAGATAGATAGATAGATAGATAGATAGATAGATAGATAGATAGATAGATAGATAGATACTGCGTGAGATAGATAGATACTGGGTGAGATAGATAGATACTGGGTGAGATAGATAGATAGATAGATAGATAGATAGATAGATACTGAGTGAGATAGATAGATAGATAGATAGATAGATAGATAGATAGATAGATAGATACTGGGTGAGATAGATAGATAGATAGATAGATAGATAGATAGATAGATAGATAGATAGATAGATAGATAGATACTGGGTGAGATAGATAGATAGATAGATAGATAGATAGATAGATAGATACTGGGTGAGATAGATAGATAGATAGATAGATAGATAGATAGATAGATAGATAGATACTGAGTGAGATAGATAGATAGATAGATACTGGGTGAGATAGATAGATAGATAGATAGATAGATAGATAGATAGATAGATAGATAGATAGATAGATAGATAGATACTGAGTGAGATAGATAGATAGATAGATACTGGGTGAGATAGATAGATAGATA
>NW_027507758.1:213005824-213010824 GCF_037356315.1 Lithobates pipiens
ATAGATAGATAGATAGATAGATAGATAGATAGATAGATAGATAGATAGATACTGAGTGAGATAGATAGATAGATAGATACTGGGTGAGATAGATAGATAGATAGATAGATAGATAGATAGATAGATAGATAGATAGATAGATACTGAGTGAGATAGATAGATAGATAGATACTGGGTGAGATAGATAGATAGATAGATAGATAGATAGATAGATAGATAGATAGATAGATAGATAGATAGATACTGGGTGAGATAGATAGATACTGGGTGAGATAGATAGATAGATAGATAGATACTGAGTGAGATAGATAGATAGATAGATAGATAGATAGATAGATAGATAGATAGATAGATAGATAGATAGATAGATACTATGTGAGATAGATATATAGATAGATAGATAGATAGATACTGGGTGAGATAGATAGATAGATAGATACTGGGTGAGATAGATAGATAGATAGATAGATAGATAGATAGATAGATAGATAGATAGATACTGGGTGAGATAGATAGATAGATAGATAGATAGATACTGCGTGAGATAGATAGATACTGGGTGAGATAGATAGATACTGGGTGAGATAGATAGATAGATAGATAGATAGATAGATAGATAGATAGATAGATAGATAGATAGATAGATACTGGTGAGATAGGTAGATAGATAGATAGATAGATAGATAGATACATGGTGAGATGGATAGATAGCTACTGGGTGAGATGGATAGATAGATAGATACTGGGTGAGATGGATAGATAGATACTGGGTGAGATGGATAGATAGATACTGGGTGAGATAGATAGATAGATAGATAGATAGATAGATAGATAGATACTGGGTGAGATAGATAGATAGATAGATAGATAGATAGATAGATAGATAGATAGATAGATAGATAGATAGATAGATACTGGTGAGATAGGTAGATAGATAGATAGATAGATAGATAGATACAGGGTGAGATGGATAGATAGCTACTGGGTGAGATGGATAGATAGCTACTGGGTGAGATGGATAGATAGATAGATACTGGGTGAGATGGATAGATAGATACTGGGTGAGATAGATAGATAGATACTGGGTGAGATGGATAGATAGATACTGGGTGAGATAGATAGATAGATACTGGGTGAGATAGATAGATAGATAGATAGATAGATAGATAGATAGATAGATAGATAGATAGATAGATAGATAGATAGATACTGAGTGAGATAGATAGATAGATAGATAGATAGATTGATAGATAGATAGATAGATACTGGGTGAGATAGATAGATAGATAGATAGATAGATAGATAGATAGATAGATAGATAGATAGATAGATACTGGGTGAGATAGATAGATAGATAGATACTGGGTGAGATAGATAGATACTGGGTGAGATAGATAGATACTGGGTGAGATAGATATATAGATAGATAGATAGATAGATAGATAGATAGATAGATAGATAGATAGATAGATAGATACTGGGTGAGATAGATAGATAGATAGATAGATAGATAGATAGATAGATAGATAGATAGATAGATAGATAGATAGCTACTGGGTGAGATGGATAGATAGATACTGGGTGAGATAGATAGATAGATAGATAGATAGATAGATAGATAGATAGATAGATAGATAGATAGATAGATACTGGGTGAGATAGATAGATAGATAGATACTGGGTGAGATGGATAGATAGATACTGGGTGAGATAGATAGATAGATACTGGGTGAGATAGATAGATAGATAGATAGATAGATAGATAGATAGATACTGGGTGAGATAGATAGATAGATAGATAGATAGATAGATAGATACTGGGTGAGATAGATAGATAGATAGATAGATAGATAGATAGATAGATAGATAGATAGATAGATAGATAGATACTGGGTGAGATAGATAGATAGATAGATAGATAGATAGATAGATACTGAGTGAGATAGATAGATAGATAGATAGATAGATAGATAGATAGATAGATACTATGTGAGATAGATATATAGATAGATACTGGGTGAGATAGATAGATAGATAGATAGATAGATAGATAGATAGATAGATAGATAGATAGATAGATAGATAGATAGATAGATAGATAGATACTGGGTGAGATAGATAGATAGATAGATAGTTAGATAGATAGATAGATAGATAGATAGATACTGCGTGAGATAGATAGATACTGGGTGAGATAGATAGATACTGGGTTAGATAGATAGATAGATAGATAGATAGATAGATAGATAGATAGATAGATAGATAGATAGATAGATACTGAGTGAGATAGATAGATAGATAGATAGATAGATACTGGGTGAGATAGATAGATAGATAGATAGATAGATAGATAGATAGATAGATAGATAGATAGATAGATAGATAGATAGATAGATAGATACTGGGTGAGATAGATTGATAGATAGATAGATAGATAGATAGATAGATAGATAGATAGATAGATAGATACTGAGTGAGATAGATAGATAGATAGATACTGGGTGAGATAGATAGATAGATAGATAGATAGATAGATAGATAGATAGATAGATAGATACTGAGTGAGATAGATAGATAGATAGATACTGGGTGAGATAGATAGATAGATAGATAGATAGATAGATAGATAGATAGATAGATAGATAGATAGATAGATAGATACTGGGTGAGATAGATAGATACTGGGTGAGATAGATAGATAGATAGATAGATACTGAGTGAGATAGATAGATAGATAGATAGATAGATAGATAGATAGATAGATAGATAGATAGATAGATAGATAGATAGATAGATACTATGTGAGATAGATATATAGATAGATAGATAGATAGATACTGGGTGAGATAGATAGATAGATAGATACTGGGTGAGATAGATAGATAGATAGATAGATAGATAGATAGATAGATAGATAGATAGATACTGGGTGAGATAGATAGATAGATAGATAGATAGATACTGCGTGAGATAGATAGATACTGGGTGAGATAGATAGATACTGGGTGAGATAGATAGATAGATAGATAGATAGATAGATAGATAGATAGATAGATAGATACTGGTGAGATAGGTAGATAGATAGATAGATAGATAGATAGATACATGGTGAGATGGATAGATAGCTACTGGGTGAGATGGATAGATAGATAGATACTGGGTGAGATGGATAGATAGATACTGGGTGAGATGGATAGATAGATACTGGGTGAGATAGATAGATAGATAGATAGATAGATAGATAGATAGATACTGGGTGAGATAGATAGATAGATAGATAGATAGATAGATAGATAGATAGATAGATAGATAGATAGATAGATACTGGTGAGATAGGTAGATAGATAGATAGATAGATAGATAGATACAGGGTGAGATGGATAGATAGCTACTGGGTGAGATGGATAGATAGCTACTGGGTGAGATGGATAGATAGATAGATACTGGGTGAGATGGATAGATAGATACTGGGTGAGATAGATAGATAGATACTGGGTGAGATGGATAGATAGATACTGGGTGAGATAGATAGATAGATACTGGGTGAGATAGATAGATAGATAGATAGATAGATAGATAGATAGATAGATAGATAGATAGATAGATAGATAGATACTGAGTGAGATAGATAGATAGATAGATAGATTGATAGATAGATAGATAGATACTGGGTGAGATAGATAGATAGATAGATAGATAGATAGATAGATAGATAGATAGATAGATAGATACTGGGTGAGATAGATAGATAGATAGATACTGGGTGAGATAGATAGATACTGGGTGAGATAGATAGATACTGGGTGAGATAGATATATAGATAGATAGATAGATAGATAGATAGATAGATAGATAGATAGATAGATAGATAGATAGATAGATAGATACTGGGTGAGATAGATAGATAGATAGATAGATAGATAGATAGATAGATAGATAGATAGATAGATAGATAGCTACTGGGTGAGATGGATAGATAGATACTGGGTGAGATAGATAGATAGATAGATAGATAGATAGATAGATAGATAGATAGATAGATAGATAGATACTGGGTGAGATAGATAGATAGATAGATACTGGGTGAGATGGATAGATAGATACTGGGTGAGATAGATAGATAGATACTGGGTGAGATAGATAGATAGATAGATAGATAGATAGATAGATAGATACTGGGTGAGATAGATAGATAGATAGATAGATAGATAGATAGATAGATAGATAGATAGATAGATAGATAGATAGATAGATAGATAGATACTGGGTGAGATAGATAGATAGATAGATAGATAGATAGATAGATAGATAGATAGATAGATAGATAGATAGATAGATAGATAGATAGATAGATAGATAGATACTGGGTGAGATAGATAGATAGATAGATAGATAGATAGATAGATAGATAGATAGATAGATAGATAGATAGATACTGAGTGAGATAGATAGATAGATAAATACTGAGATAGATAGATAGATAGATAGATAGATAGATAGATAGATAGATAGATAGATAGATACTGGGTGAGATAGATAGATAGATACTGGGTGAGATAGATAGATAGATAGATAGATAGATAGATAGATAGATAGATAGATAGATAGATAGATAGATACTGAGTGAGATAGATAGATAGATAGATAGATAGATAGATAGATAGATAGATAGATACTATGTGAGATAGATATATAGATAGATAGATAGATAGATAGATAGATAGATAGATACTGGGTGAGATAGATAGATAGATAGATAGATAGATAGATACTGGGTGAGATAGATAGATACTGGGTGAGATAGATAGATAGATAGATAGATAGATAGATAGATAGATAGATAGATAGATAGATAGATAGATAGATAGATAGATAGATAGATAGATAGATAGATACTGAGTGAGATAGATAGATAGATAGATAGATACTGGGTGAGATAGATAGATAGATAGATAGATAGATAGATAGATAGATAGATAGATAGATAGATAGATACTGGG
>NW_027507758.1:213013324-213050824 GCF_037356315.1 Lithobates pipiens
AGATAGATAGATAGATAGATAGATAGATAGATAGATAGATAGATAGATAGATACTGGGTGAGATAGATAGATAGATACTGGGTGAGATAGATAGATAGATAGATAGATAGATAGATAGATAGATAGATAGATAGATACTGGTGAGATAGGTAGATAGATAGATAGATAGATACATGGTGAGATGGATAGATAGCTACTGGGTGAGATGGATAGATAGCTACTGGGTGAGATGGATAGATAGCTACTGGGTGAGATGGATAGATAGATACTGGGTGAGATAGATAGATAGATAGATAGATAGATAGATAGATAGATAGATAGATAGATAGATAGATAGATAGATAGATACTGGGTGAGATATATAGATAGATAGATAGATACTGGGTGAGATAGATAGATAGATAGATAGATAGATAGATAGATAGATAGATAGATAGATAGATAGATAAATACTGAGTGAGATAGATAGATAGATAGATAGATAGATAGATAGATAGATAGATAGATAGATAGATAGATACTGGGTGAGATAGATAGATAGATACTGGGTGAGATAGATAGATAGATACTGGGTGAGATAGATAGAATAGATAGATAGATAGATAGATAGATAGATAGATAGATACTGAGTGAGATAGATAGATAGATAGATAGATAGATAGATAGATAGATAGATAGATAGATAGATAGATAGATACTGGGTGAGATAGATAGATAGATAGATAGATAGATAGATAGATAGATAGATAGATACTGTGTGAGATAGATAGATAGATAGATAGATAGATAGATAGATAGATAGATAGATAGATAGATAGATAGATAGATACTGAGTGAGATAGATAGATAGATAGATAGATAGATAGATAGATAGATAGATAGATAGATAGATAGATAGATACTGGGTGAGATAGATAGATAGATAGATAGATAGATAGATAGATAGATAGATAGATAGATAGATACTGGGTGAGATAGATAGATACTGGGTGAGATAGATAGATAGATAGATAGATAGATAGATAGATAGATAGATAGATAGATAGATAGATAGATACTATGTGAGATAGATATATAGATAGATAGATAGATAGATAGATAGATAGATAGATAGATAGATAGATAGATAGATAGATAGATAGATAGATACTGGTGAGATAGGTAGATAGATAGATAGATAGATACATGGTGAGATGGATAGATAGCTACTGGGTGAGATGGATAGATAGCTACTGGGTGAGATGGATAGATAGATACTGGGTGAGATAGATAGATAGATAGATAGATAGATAGATAGATAGATAGATAAATACTGGGATAGATAGATAGATAGATAGATAGATAGATAGATAGATAGATAGATAGATAGATAGATAGATACTGGGTGAGATATATAGATAGATAGATAGATACTGGGTGAGATAGATAGATAGATAGATAGATAGATAGATAGATAGATAGATAGATAGATAGATACTGGGTGAGATAGATAGATAGATAGATAGATAGATAGATAGATAGATAGATAGATAGATACTGAGTGAGATAGATAGATAGATAGATAGATAGATAGATAGATAGATAGATAGATAGATAGATAGATAGATAGATAGATACTGGGTGAGATAGATAGAATAGATAGATAGATAGATAGATAGATAGATAGATAGATAGATAGATAGATAGATAGATAGATAGATAGATAGATACTGAGTGAGATAGATAGATAGATAGATAGATAGATAGATAGATAGATAGATAGATAGATAGATAGATAGATAGATAGATACTGGGTGAGATAGATAGATAGATAGATAGATAGATAGATAGATAGATAGATAGATAGATAGATAGATACTGAGTGAGATAGATAGATAGATAGATAGATAGATAGATAGATAGATAGATAGATAGATAGATAGATAGATACTGGGTGAGATAGATAGATAGATAGATAGATAGATAGATAGATAGATAGATAGATAGATAGATAGATAGATAGATAGATACTGGGTGAGATAGATAGATACTGGGTGAGATAGATATATAGATAGATAGATAGATAGATAGATAGATAGATAGATAGATAGATAGATAGATAGATAGATACTATGTGAGATAGATATATAGATAGATAGATAGATAGATAGATAGATAGATAGATAGATAGATAGATAGATAGATACTGGGTGAGATAGATAGATACTGGGTGAGATAGATATATAGATAGATAGATAGATAGATAGATAGATAGATAGATAGATAGATAGATAGATAGATAGATAGATAGATAGATAGATAGATAGATAGATAGATAGATGCTGGGTGAGATAGATAGATAGATAGATAGATAGATAGATAGATAGATAGATAGATAGATAGATAGATAGATAGATAGATACTGTGTGAGATAGATAGATACTGGGTGAGATAGATAGATACTGGGTGAGATAGATAGATAGATAGATAGATACTGAGTGAGATAGTTAGATAGATAGATAGATAGATAGATAGATAGATAGATAGATAGATAGATAGATAGATAGATAGATAGATAGATAGATAGATAGATAGATAGATAGATACTATGTGAGATAGATAGATAGATAGATAGATAGATAGATAGATAGATAGATAGATAGATAGATAGATACTATGTGAGATAGATAGATAGATACTGGGTGAGATAGATAGATAGATAGATAGATAGATAGATAGATAGATAGATAGATAGATAGATAGATAGATAGATAGATAGATAGATACTGAGTGAGATAGATAGATAGATAGATAGATAGATAGATAGATAGATAGATAGATAGATACTATGTGAGATAGATATATAGATAGATAGATAGATAGATAGATAGATAGATAGATAGATAGATAGATAGATAGATACTGGGTGAGATAGATAGATAGATAGATAGATAGATACTGGGTGAGATAGATAGATACTGGGTGAGATAGATAGATAGATAGATAGATAGATAGATAGATAGATAGATACTGGGTGAGATAGATAGATAGATACTGGGTGAGATAGATAGATACTGGGTGAGATAGATAGATACTGGGTGAGATAGATAGATAGATAGATAGATAGATAGATAGATAGATAGATAGATAGATAGATACTGGGTGAGATAGATAGATACTGGGTGAGATAGATAGATAGATAGATAGATAGATAGATAGATAGATAGATAGATAGATAGATAGATACTGGGTGAGATAGATAGATAGATACTGCGTGAGATAGATAGATACTGGGTGAGATAGATAGATACTGGGTGAGATAGATAGATAGATAGATAGATAGATAGATAGATAGATAGATAGATACTGGGTGAGATAGATAGATAGATACTGGGTGAGATAGATAGATAGATAGATAGATAGATAGATAGATAGATAGATAGATAGATAGATAGATACTGGTGAGATAGGTAGATAGATAGATAGATACATGGTGAGATGGATAGATAGCTACTGGGTGAGATGGATAGATAGATACTGGGTGAGATAGATAGATAGATAGATAGATAGATAGATAGATAGATAGATAGATAGATAGATACTGGGATAGATAGATAGATAGATAGATAGATAGATAGATAGATAGATAGATAGATAGATAGATAGATAGATAGATACTGAGTGAGATAGATAGATAGATAGATAGATAGATAGATAGATAGATAGATAGATAGATAGATAGATAGATACTATGTGAGATAGATAGATAGATAGATAGATAGATAGATAGATAGATAGATAGATAGATAGATAGATAGATAGATAGATAGATAGATAGATACTGGGTGAGATAGATAGATAGATAGATAGATAGATAGATAGATAGATAGATAGATAGATACTGGGTGAGATAGATAGATAGATAGATAGATAGATAGATAGATAGATAGATAGATAGATAGATAGATAGATAGATACTGGGTGAGATAGATAGATAGTTAGATAGATAGATAGATAGATAGATAGATAGATAGATAGATACTGGGTGAGATAGATTGATAGATAGATAGATAGATAGATAGATAGATAGATAGATAGATAGATAGATAGATAGATACTGGTGAGATAGGTAGATAGATAGATAGATAGATAGATAGATAGATACAGGGTGAGATGGATAGATAGCTACTCGGTGAGATGGATAGATAGATACTGGGTGAGATAGATAGATAGATAGATAGATAGATAAATACTGGGATAGATAGATAGATAGATAGATAGATAGATAGATAGATAGATAGATAGATACTGGGTGAGATAGATAGATAGATACTGGGTGAGATAGATAGATAGATACTGGGTGAGATAGATAGATAGATAGATAGATAGATAGATAGATAGATAGATAGATAGATAGATAGATAGATAGATAGATAGATAGATAGATACTGGGTGAGATAGATAGATAGATAGATAGATAGATAGATAGATAGATAGATAGATAGATAGATAGATAGATAGATAGATACTATGTGAGATAGATATATAGATAGATAGATAGATAGATAGATAGATAGATAGATAGATAGATAGATACTGGGTGAGATAGATAGATAGATAGATAGATAGATAGATACTGGGTGAGATAGATAGATACTGGGTGAGATAGATAGATAGATAGATAGATAGATAGATAGATAGATAGATAGATAGATAGATAGATAGATAGATAGATAGATAGATACTGCGTGAGATAGATAGATACTGGGTGAGATAGATAGATACTGGGTGAGATAGATAGATAGATAGATAGATAGATAGATAGATAGATAGATAGATAGATAGATACTGGGTGAGATAGATAGATAGATACTGGGTGAGATAGATAGATAGATAGATAGATAGATAGATAGATAGATAGATAGATAGATAGATAGATAGATACTGGTGAGATAGGTAGATAGATAGATAGATAGATACATGGTGAGATGGATAGATAGCTACTGGGTGAGATGGATAGATAGCTACTGGGTGAGATGGATAGATAGATACTGGGTGAGATAGATAGATAGATAGATAGATAGATAGATAGATAGATAGATAGATAGATAGATAGATAGATAGATACTGGGTGAGATATATAGATAGATAGATAGATACTGGGTGAGATAGATAGATAGATAGATAGATAGATAGATAGATAGATAGATAGATAGATAGATAGATAAATACTGAGTGAGATAGATAGATAGATAGATAGATAGATAGATAGATAGATAGATAGATAGATAGATAGATAGATAGATAGATAGATACTGGGTGAGATAGATAGATAGATACTGGGTGAGATAGATAGAATAGATAGATAGATAGATAGATAGATAGATAGATAGATAGATAGATAGATACTGAGTGAGATAGATAGATAGATAGATAGATAGATAGATAGATAGATAGATAGATAGATAGATACTGGGTGAGATAGATAGATAGATAGATAGATAGATAGATAGATAGATAGATAGATAGATACTGTGTGAGATAGATAGATAGATAGATAGATAGATAGATAGATAGATAGATAGATAGATACTGAGTGAGATAGATAGATAGATAGATAGATAGATAGATAGATAGATAGATAGATAGATACTGGGTGAGATAGATAGATAGATAGATAGATAGATAGATAGATAGATAGATAGATAGATACTGGGTGAGATAGATAGATACTGGGTGAGATAGATATATAGATAGATAGATAGATAGATAGATAGATAGATAGATAGATAGATACTATGTGAGATAGATATATAGATAGATAGATAGATAGATAGATAGATAGATAGATAGATAGATAGATAGATAGATAGATAGATAGATACTGGTGAGATAGGTAGATAGATAGATAGATAGATACATGGTGAGATGGATAGATAGCTACTGGGTGAGATGGATAGATAGCTACTGGGTGAGATGGATAGATAGATACTGGGTGAGATAGATAGATAGATAGATAGATAGATAGATAGATAAATACTGGGATAGATAGATAGATAGATAGATAGATAGATAGATACTGGGTGAGATATATAGATAGATAGATAGATACTGGGTGAGATAGATAGATAGATAGATAGATAGATAGATAGATAGATAGATAGATAGATAGATAGATAGATACTGGGTGAGATAGATAGATAGATAGATAGATAGATAGATAGATAGATAGATAGATACTGAGTGAGATAGATAGATAGATAGATAGATAGATAGATAGATAGATAGATAGATAGATAGATAGATAGATAGATAGATACTGGGTGAGATAGATAGATAGATAGATAGATAGATAGATAGATAGATAGAATAGATAGATAGATAGATAGATAGATAGATAGATAGATAGATAGATAGATAGATAGATAGATAGATAGATACTGAGTGAGATAGATAGATAGATAGATAGATAGATAGATAGATAGATAGATAGATAGATACTGGGTGAGATAGATAGATAGATAGATAGATAGATAGATAGATAGATAGATAGATAGATAGATAGATAGATAGATACTGAGTGAGATAGATAGATAGATAGATAGATAGATAGATAGATAGATAGATAGATAGATAGATAGATACTGGGTGAGATAGATAGATAGATAGATAGATAGATAGATAGATAGATAGATAGATAGATAGATAGATAGATAGATAGATACTGGGTGAGATAGATAGATACTGGGTGAGATAGATATATAGATAGATAGATAGATAGATAGATAGATAGATAGATAGATAGATAGATAGATAGATAGATAGATAGATACTATGTGAGATAGATATATAGATAGATAGATAGATAGATAGATAGATAGATAGATAGATAGATAGATAGATAGATACTGGGTGAGATAGATAGATACTGGGTGAGATAGATATATAGATAGATAGATAGATAGATAGATAGATAGATAGATACTGGGTGAGATAGATAGATACTGGGTGAGATAGATATATAGATAGATAGATAGATAGATAGATAGATAGATAGATAGATAGATAGATAGATAGATAGATAGATAGATAGATAGATAGATGCTGGGTGAGATAGATAGATAGATAGATAGATAGATAGATAGATAGATAGATAGATAGATAGATAGATAGATACTGTGTGAGATAGATAGATACTGGGTGAGATAGATAGATACTGGGTGAGATAGATAGATAGATAGATAGATACTGAGTGAGATAGTTAGATAGATAGATAGATAGATAGATAGATAGATAGATAGATAGATAGATAGATAGATAGATAGATAGATAGATACTATGTGAGATAGATAGATAGATAGATAGATAGATAGATAGATAGATAGATAGATAGATAGATACTATGTGAGATAGATAGATAGATACTGGGTGAGATAGATAGATAGATAGATAGATAGATAGATAGATAGATAGATAGATAGATAGATAGATAGATAGATAGATAGATAGATAGATAGATAGATACTGAGTGAGATAGATAGATAGATAGATAGATAGATAGATAGATAGATAGATAGATACTATGTGAGATAGATATATAGATAGATAGATAGATAGATAGATAGATAGATAGATAGATAGATAGATAGATAGATAGATAGATAGATACTGGGTGAGATAGATAGATAGATAGATAGATAGATACTGGGTGAGATAGATAGATACTGGGTGAGATAGATAGATAGATAGATAGATAGATAGATAGATAGATAGATAGATACTGGGTGAGATAGATAGATAGATACTGGGTGAGATAGATAGATACTGGGTGAGATAGATAGATACTGGGTGAGATAGATAGATAGATAGATAGATAGATAGATAGATAGATAGATAGATAGATACTGGGTGAGATAGATAGATACTGGGTGAGATAGATAGATAGATAGATAGATAGATAGATAGATAGATAGATAGATAGATAGATAGATACTGGGTGAGATAGATAGATAGATACTGCGTGAGATAGATAGATACTGGGTGAGATAGATAGATACTGGGTGAGATAGATAGATAGATAGATAGATAGATAGATAGATAGATAGATAGATACTGGGTGAGATAGATAGATAGATACTGGGTGAGATAGATAGATAGATAGATAGATAGATAGATAGATAGATAGATAGATAGATAGATAGATACTGGTGAGATAGGTAGATAGATAGATAGATACATGGTGAGATGGATAGATAGCTACTGGGTGAGATGGATAGATAGATACTGGGTGAGATAGATAGATAGATAGATAGATAGATAGATAGATAGATAGATAGATAGATAGATAGATACTGGGATAGATAGATAGATAGATAGATAGATAGATAGATAGATAGATAGATAGATAGATACTGAGTGAGATAGATAGATAGATAGATAGATAGATAGATAGATAGATAGATAGATAGATAGATAGATAGATACTATGTGAGATAGATAGATAGATAGATAGATAGATAGATAGATAGATAGATAGATAGATAGATAGATACTGGGTGAGATAGATAGATAGATAGATAGATAGATAGATAGATAGATAGATACTGGGTGAGATAGATAGATAGATAGATAGATAGATAGATAGATAGATAGATAGATAGATAGATAGATAGATAGATAGATAGATACTGGGTGAGATAGATAGATAGTTAGATAGATAGATAGATAGATAGATAGATAGATAGATACTGGGTGAGATAGATTGATAGATAGATAGATAGATAGATAGATAGATAGATAGATAGATAGATAGATAGATAGATAGATAGATAGATACTGGTGAGATAGGTAGATAGATAGATAGATAGATAGATAGATAGATACAGGGTGAGATGGATAGATAGCTACTCGGTGAGATGGATAGATAGATACTGGGTGAGATAGATAGATAGATAGATAGATAGATAAATACTGGGATAGATAGATAGATAGATAGATAGATAGATAGATAGATAGATAGATAGATACTGGGTGAGATAGATAGATAGATACTGGGTGAGATAGATAGATAGATACTGGGTGAGATAGATAGATAGATAGATAGATAGATAGATAGATAGATAGATAGATAGATAGATAGATAGATAGATAGATAGATAGATAGATACTGGGTGAGATAGATAGATAGATACTGGGTGAGATAGATAGATAGATAGATAGATAGATAGATAGATAGATAGATAGATAGATAGATAGATAGATAGATAGATAGATAGATAGATAGATAGATAGATAGATAGTGTGGCAGGACGCAGGTAAAATCACCTGGTTGTATTCAGGATGGGAAATATGTGTGTCCTAGATTCAGGCTTTATGCAGACTTTTACAATTAGAGGGGAAGAGTTAATGAGCCCAGCTGAAGTAAGTGGGCTCATTAAGACCTCTACAAAAAACCCCAGCATGCATAGGGAGATGCTCCATCCTGGAACCAGTTTTGTGTGTATAGACTGGGGAGTCTGAGATCTGTTCTGTGCGGTGAGTTAACGCCTGTGTGGCAAACCCCTACAATAGAGACAGGGACTGGGGCAGCACAAGGCTGCACCCAGTTGTTAGACAGGGAATCTACGTGTGTAGTTAGAGGTCAAGCTGACCAGGATTTATTTTCTTGTTTTATTTTGTTTGGCTGTTATATGTATCACTGCATGTAGCCTAAATAAACCGGACCTTTTGTTTTTTGCACCTACACCGCTGTCTGCTGTGCCTGACTTTGTGTTGTGAACCCATCCAGGGGGTCACACACACCCGCTACCGAGCGAAATACCCTCACAGTTGGTGGAGAATTTTGGCACTTTTTTTTTGTTAAGGCCAGCATGGAGGAGATACTGAGACATCTGGCTCTAGCAAATGCAAACCAGCAGCAGGCAAATGCAAATCAGCAGCAGACAAATGCAACTTTGCAGCAGAGTTTGGAAGCTCAGCAACAAGCCCAGCAGTGATCTGAAGCCCGCTTCATAGACCTGTTGCAGAAGCAAGAGCAGAATTTTCAACAGCAAATAGAGACATTGATACAGCAACGTCCGCAGACCAATGAAGCAAGTGGGTACAATAATACCGCAACCTTTGGTGTGAGCCGTTTACTGACAAAAATGACTGGAGAGGATGATCCGGAGGTGTTTTTGACCACATTTGAAAGGACTGCTGAAAGGGAAAAGTGGCCTAAGGCCGCGTACACACGCGCGGACTGTTCGCCCAACCTTGTTCGTCAAACAGTTTCAGCAAACAGTCCGCTCAAAATTAGCATGGACGGACATGGCCACACACGACGAACGAACAGTTTGCTGAAACCGTGCGCGATGACGTATGTCACGTACGACGGGACTAGAAATAGGAGGTCCAAGACACAGCAAAGCACCCTTTGGGCTCCTTCTGCTGACTTTGCGTTAGTAGAAGTTTGGTTAGAGACGATTCGCGCTTTTCAGACTTCAGCTTAATTTGTCCGTTTACTGCGGCGCAGTCTACCTGTGAGGTTTGTATCTGTCTTTCGGTACGCGTGGATCAGTTGTACCTGTTATTAGGCGCTTCTGGTCCGCTCGTTTCTGGGTTTCAGGTCGTTCTTCATAGGTCTGGCTGTTCTTCAGTGCGTTCAGTTGAGCTTGTCTGTCCAGCCGACCGTTTCAAAGCCATGGAGTGTGGACGTACTCGGGAACGAGTTCGTGCTATATGGGGGGCTTGGTGTTGGGGTTAATACTTTGACCCGAGCCCAGTCTGTGAACAGGGTGAGGAGGAGTTCATGGACAAAGAATTGGTTGCGCCAGCGTGACCAATTCTCTCATATGTCTTTACTCCGTGAGATCCGTGAGAATAATCCTGATGATTTCAGGAATTATCTCAGGATGACGGACCCCGTTTTTCACCGTCTGCTGGCTTTGCTGACCCCTTATATCAGCAGGCAGGATACCTGCATGCGGCAAGCCATCACTCCGGAGCAGAGGCTCGTCGCCACGTTGCGCTACTTGGCGACAGGGAGAAGCCTTCAGGACCTCAAGTTCTCGACAGGCATCTCCCCCCAGGCTCTGGGGATCATTATTCCAGAGACCTGTTCTGCCATTATTCGGGTCCTGCAGAAGGACTATATTAAGGTAAGTTTGTTATTTTAATATTGCATTGTATGTTTGTATTAATTTCATCATGACTTTTAATATCCATGACAGGAATATGATGTGTAGACATGTCACTGGAGAAGTGATCGAGGGGGTGTACATCTCACCTAGGTTGCGACATAGTGTGAGATGGTAAATCCAGGATGGATCAGTTTCTCAGCAGCGATATGCTGTTGAGTGGTTAAGTAATTTTGCCGGGCCTGGGTTTATATGGAATGGCAGGTAGGTTTGGTAGAGGGACCTGTCATTCCACATCCCCCGATCCAGTTCTGGGTTTGGGATCAGGTGAGCTTTGATCCTAATTAGCCTGGGAAGGTAAAGGCTCTGCAAGGCCTGCAGGTGATTGCTCCCAGCCAGGGAATGAACAGCCTGTATGTTGAAGGAAGCTGCAAGCACAGACACTGCTGGAGCTAAAACCCACCCTGCGATATCCAGACGAAAAGACGCTGTCTTTATAAATGTCAGATAGGTGAGAAGAACCTGTTAGTAAGCGCCCAGCCGGGCTAGGTCTTTTGTTTATTTTGTTGTACTTAGAAAGCACGGTGTTGCTGTATATTTTGTTTGCTGGACTGTTTGTACCACGAATAAACGCCAAGATCTGCTTCATATATTCCAAGTCTGCTGTGAACTGTGTCCAAACACACCCTACCCCGGGAAGATCCCTTACAGATGTGAATGTCCCCTTTATATGAATGCATGCACTTTTTTTTTTATATATTTTTTTTTTGGTGTCATTTTTTTTTCTTTAAATGTATTTTTTTTTTTTTTTGTGTCATTTTTTTAGCATTTTACCTTTTTTTTGTGTATACATCCTGTGTGTGGAGAGAGAGAGAGAGAGAGAGAGAGAGAGAGAGAGAGAGAGAGAGAGAGAGAGATATGGATTGTCAACTCATTAATTTAATTATTCCCCCCACTCAAATTTGGTTCATGTGTTGTATACTTGGTAATTAGTCCCCCCCCCCACCCCACTTACCCACCTAATTTATGTCCCCTGGTCCATCAGAGGGCTGATTAATCTGTGAATTGGTCCGCCTATTTTTTTTTTTTTTTTTTTTTTGGTGTCTTTATTTTTTCTTTAAATGTTTTTTTGTTTTGTGTCCCTTTTTTTTTCTTTAACCACTTAACAACCGCCCATTGCCGATTAACGGCATCAGGGCGGTTGTTTAACTCTAAGAGGCCGTTAATTAACGGCCTCCTAGAATTCTGCTCTCGCGCGCCCCCTGGGGCGCGCACACGAGAGCATCCGTGACCGCTGGGTCCAGTGGACCCGGCGCATCACGAATCACGGTAAACGGCCGCTCATCGCGGCCGTTTACCACGTGATCGCTCCGTCAAATGACGGAGTGATCACTTGTAAACAAGCCGGCGTCATGTTATGACGCCGGTTCCTCCCTCCCCCTCTCTGTACCGATCGGTACAGCGGAGGGGGAAGAGATCGGTGTCAGCAGCGATGTGGGCTGCATCTGCAGTGCCCACATCGCTGCTCACCGAAAATTAACCCCTCAAATCCCTGCAAATACTCTGCATTACTCTGCAATTCCCTGCAAATACTCTGCATTACTCTGCAATTCCCTGCAAATACTCTGCATTACTCTGCAATTCCCTGCAAATACTCTGCATTACTCTGCAATTCCCTGCAAATACTCTGCATTACTCTGCAATTCCCTGCAAATACTCTGCATTACTCTGTAATTCCCTGCAAATACTCTGCATTACTCTGCAATTCCCTGCAAATACTCTGCAATTCCCTGCAAATACTCTGCAATTCCCTGCAAATACTCTGCAATTCCCTGCAACACTCTGCATTGCCCTGCAACACTCTGCATTGCCCTGCAACACTCTGCATTGCCCTGCAACACTCTGCATTGCCCTGCAACACTCTGCATTGCCCTGCAACACTCTGCATTGCCCTGCAACACTCTGCATTGCCCTGCAACACTCTGCATTGCCCTGCAACACTCTGCATTGCCCTGCAACACTCTGCATTGCCCTGCAACACTCTGCATTGCCCTGCAACACTCCGCAATGCCCTGCAACACTCCGCAATGCCCTGCAACACTCCGCAATGCCCTGCAACACTCCGCAATGCCCTGCAACACTCCGCAATGCCCTGCAACACTCCGCAACGCTCTGCAATACCCTGCAACACTCTGCAACACCCGCCGATACCCTGCAACACTCTGCAATGCTCTGCAACCCCCGCCGATACCCTGCAACACTCTGCAATGCTCTGCAACCCCCGCCGATACCCTGCAACACTCTGCAATGCTCTGCAACACCCGCCAATACCCTGCAACACTCTGCAATGCTCTGCAACACCCGCCAATACCCTGCAATGCTCTGCAACGCAGTACTCTGCAACACCATGCTCTGAGATACCCAGCCATAGTCGGTGATACCCTGCAATACCCAGCCATAGACATCTCCCGCCGCCCTCCGCCCTCCGGTGCTTCTACCGAATCGCTAATACGATCAAAGCCAGAATCTTTTTTTTTTTTCAGGCTTCCCAGCTTAGAGGTGAGATGTGGGTCTTATTGACCCCACATCTCACTGTAAAGAGGACCTGTCATGCCATATTCCTATTACAAGGGATGTTTACATTCCTTGTAATAGGAATAAAAGTGATCAAAAAAATTATTTTTGGGGAAAAAAATGTCAAACTAAAATAAATAAAGTAAAATGAACAATAAAAAAAAAATGTTTTTTTTAAAGCGCCCCTGTCCCCATGTGCTCGCATGCAGAAGCGAACGCATGCGTAAGTCCCGCCCACATATGAAAACGGTGTTCAAACCACACATGTGAGGTATCGCTGCGAACGTTAGAGCGAGAGAAATAATTCTAGCCCTAGACCTCCTCTGTAACTCAAAACATATAACCAGTAAAAAAAATGTAAATCGTCGCCTATGGGGATTTTTAAGTAGCGACGTTTGGCGCCATTCCACGAGCGTGTGCAATTTTGAAGAGTGACATATTAGGTATCTATTTACTCAGCGTAACTTCATCTTTCACATTATGCAAAAATTGGGCTAACTTTACTGTGTTTTTTTTTTTTTTAAGCACAAAACAGTTTTTTTTCCAAAAAAAAGCATTCGAAAAATTACTGCGCAAATACCGTGCGAGATAAAAAGTTGCAAAGACCACCATTGTATTCTCCAGGGTGTTTGCTAAAAAAACATATATAATGTTTTGGAGTTCTATGTAATTTTCTAGCAAATAAATGATGATTTTTACATGTAGGAGAGAAATGTCAGAATTGTCCTGGGTGCTCCAGAACGCCTGATGGCGCTCCCTGCATGTTGGGCCTCTGTATGTGGCCACGCTGTGTAAAAGTCTCACACATGTGGTATCACCATACTCGGGAGTAATAGCAGAATGTGTTTTGGGGTGTAATTTGTGGTATGCATATGCTGTGTGTGAGAAATAACCTGATAATATGACAATTTTGTGAAAAAAAAAAAAAAGTAAAAAGAATCTTGATTTTGCAAAGAATTGTGGGAAAAAATGACAACTTCAAAAAACTCATCATGCCTCTTACTAAATACCTTGGAATGTCTTCTTTCCAAAAAGGGGTCATTTGGGGGGTATTTGTACTTTTCTGGCATGTTAGGGTCTCAAGAATTGAAATAGGCCGTCAGTCCTTCAGGTGTGATCAATTTTCAGATATTGGCACCATAGCTTGTGGACTCTATAACTTTCACAAAGACCAAATAATATCCACCAATTTGTACTTATTTTTACCAAAGATATGTAGTAGTATAAATTTTGGCCAAAATTTATGAAGAAAAAATTTCTAATCTGCTAAATTTTCTAACAGAAACAAAGAAAAATTCGTTTTTTTACAGAATTTTCGGTATTTTTTCTTTTATAGCACAAAAAAAAAAAAACCCAGCGGTGATTAAATACCACCAAAAGAAAGCTCTATTTGTGTGAAAAAAAGGACAAAAATTTCATATAGGTCCAGTGTTGCATGACTGAGTAATTGTCATTCAAAATGCGAGAGCACCGAAAGCTGAAAATTGGTCTGGTTATTAAGGGTGTTTAAGTGCCCAGTGGTTAAATGTGTTTTTTTTTTTTTTATTTTTTTTTTTTAGCTTTTTACCTTTTTTGTGTATACACCCTGTGTGGAGAGAGAGAGAGAGATATATAGAGAGAGATATATAGAGAGAGATATATAGAGAGAGATATATAGAGAGAGATATATAGAGAGAGATATATAGAGAGAGATATATAGAGAGAGATATATAGAGAGAGATATATAGAGAGAGATATATAGAGAGAGATATATAGAGAGAGATATATAGAGAGAGATATATAGAGAGAGATATATAGAGAGAGATATATAGAGAGAGATATATAGAGAGAGATATATAGAGAGAGATATGGATTGTCAACTCATTAATTATTCCCCCCACTCAAATTAGGTTCATGTGTTGTATACTTAGTAATTAGTCCCCACCCCACTCAAATTAGGTTCATGTGTTGTATACTTAGTAATTAGTCCCCACCCCACTCAAATTAGGTTCATGTGTTGTATACTTAGTAATTAGTCCCCACCCCACTCAAATTAGGTTCATGTGTTGTATACTTAGTAATTAGTCCCCCCCCCACCCCACTTACCCACCTAATTTATGTCCCCTGGTCCATCAGAGGGCTGATTAATCTGTGAATTGGTCCGCCTACTTTTTTTTTTTCTTGGCAGAAAACAAATTAGCAAGATTTCTGTTTAACTGTTGTTCCAAAATGTTTTTGAATTTTCTTTGTTATGAATTGTTTTTATTTAATGACTAATTTTTTTTTTTTTTTGTTTCAGCTTCCTTCAACGCCACAGGAATGGCAGACTGTGGCTTCCCAGTTCGCTGCCCGTTGGGACTTCCCCAACTGCGGAGGGGCCATCGACGGGAAACATGTGAGGATTGTGCCCCCACCCCATTCGGGGTCCTACTATTGGAATTATAAGGGGTTCCATAGTGTGGTGCTAATGGCGGTGGTGTCGGCACAATGTGACTTCCTTTATGTGGATGTGGGGAAGAACGGCCGGATGTCTGACGGAGGAGTCTTTAGGCAGACCGAGTTCTGCCACCGTCTTACCACTGGTGGCCTGGACTTGCCACCAGATGCCGAAAATGAGGAGGGGCTCCCGTTTGTTTTTCTGGCTGATGAAGCGTTTGGTCTGAGTGAACATCTCATGAGACCCTTCCCCCAAAGGACCCTCACCCCGGAGAGGAGGATTTTTAATTACCGGCTGGCCAGAGCAAGAAGGGTTGTGGAGAGTGCCTTTGGCATTATGGCCAGCCGGTTCTGTCTGTTGTTGACAGCCATCAACCTGGCAGAATATAAACTCAACTATGTTATTATGTGCTGCTGCATTCTTCACAATTTTTTAAGGAAATTTTCTGGTAACCAGTACCTGCAGCCTATTGGGCCTGAGGCCGGACTCAGGCTTCCAGAACTGACAGGGCTGGATCATGCCCTTCCTGGCTTAGCCCCCCAAACAGCACGTGAGGTGCGTGATCACTATGTCAGCTATTTTAATGGTAGGGGGGCTATTCCAATGCCAGCTGACCAATAAAAAAAATATTTTTCTTGAAATATGTCTTGTCTGTTCAAATTTTTAAGTTTGGTTCTTGTTTGCTTTTCACGTTGCTTGTATCCTACATTGACCTAATTCAAGGATATGCAATTGGCCAACCTCCGGCTGGTGCAAAACTACAAGTCAATCATGCCTCTGGGTCTCATGCTTGTGGCTGTCAGTCTTGCTATGCTTCATGGGACTTGTAGTTCTGCAACAGCTGGATTTCCACTAATTGCATATTCCTGTCCTAGTGCATTTGTATAGCAAAGTGGTTTTTGACAATAGGAAATAAGGCCCTTTGTGACAGAAAACACAAAATGACTTTACAAACTAGTATTGAGTATTGAAAGAAGTAGACACACACATTTTTTTTTTTTTTTTTTTTTGATTTTTTAATAGTGCACATTCCAACCAGTGCCTCTTATTTAGATCTTTTTTTTTGTGTTTTTTTTTTTTAATTTTTTTGTGAAATTGGTTTTTAAAAATTATTATTTTTATATATTTTTTTTTGTTTTTAAAAATTATATATATTTTTTTTTTTTTTTTGGTAAACATATAAATATATCAAAAATACAATTATCACAAAAATTTAAAATAATAAAATCAGATTTTTAACTATTTACATAAAACAAGGGGTAAAGCCAAATTTTGAAGATGCACACCAAAAATTGGTAATGTCAACATGTGCTATGTACCATCATGAGTGATCAATGGACGTGTTTGGTGTGTGCAATCCCTTCCTCTCTCATACTAGAAGGAGCAAGGGTTTGCAAACACCAAATGCGTCCATTGCGATCCTCTGATGGCACATAGCACATGTTGACACACCGTGTGCATCTTCAAAATTTGGCCTCTAAAAATCTTGTAAAAACCTTAAACTTTTGGGCAAGGAAATGAAGGACATGATCGATTGTGGTTTAGGGGAAAAGGGGCTTATATTCTCCCTAAAACATCGATCATGTCCTTCATTTCCTGCCTCATAGGGACCAGCTGTTGTTGAATGCCCAGGATTCGTTGTTGCGTGGCCAGGATTTCTTGTTGCATGGCCTGGATGTTGCTCTCCATTAAGTCGATCCTGGCATTCCAGGCCATGATCTGCCCTATCAGCCTCTGGGCACTGTCCGCTGAAAAGGGCTCCGCAGCTTCTCCTACCACCACCAGATCATCACCTAAAAACATGTGTAGATAAAAAATTGGTTAAAATATACAGCCATTAATTGTTTACCTTAAGCTGGGTTGTCAGACACTCACTTTCACTTTGTGGGGTGTGTAACGCCACCTGCTCTTCCTCCTCCACATCTAGCCCTGGGCTGGGCTCATCCAGTGGAGCTACGGAGCTTGGTCCAGCGGAGGATACCGAGCTTGGCTGCTCCCTCGAGGACACTGGGCTGGGCAGCTCCAATACTGGCACGGGGCTGGGGCTGGGGCTAATTGCCCAATCAGGCTGGCGAGGTCGGGGGGTCCTGGGCTGCTCCGCCTCTTGTCTGAGTCTTTGTTTCCCTATGAGAATGAAAAAAAAAAAAAAAAAATACTTTTAAGCATAGTGATATTTGAGTTCAGAAATTTGAATATGAAACATTGGTTTGAAGTGGTGTAAAATTATTAGCTGGTTATTACAAGATCCTAGTTTAATACATCCTTAAAATGACTTTTTTTTAGTTAGGCTGTGTTCAGACTGCTGCGATGTGTGAACGCTGCAAATCTACTGTGGTTTCACGCATCGCATGCGGAGTTCGCACTGCCCTATGTGACCTGCTGGGAGTATCAGTGTAAAGTTTTATTGACACCTCCAAATTAGTTCTCATTTCACAGTGCAATCTTTAAACTCGGACAGGAATCGGACCACATGGTGTGAACACCCATGTGATCCGATTTGGCTGTGGACTAAAAAAAGGGCCATGTACAAGTTTGGTCCGGATGCGATGTAAATTCAGCCATACTACATGCATGGCTGAAATCGCATCACACAGAGATCACATGTGATTTGCACTGCAGTGCGGTGCAAATCACATTTGATCTCGTACATTGCAGCAATGTGAACCTAGCCTTTAACCAAACTGTGATACTGTATATCTTTTGTCCAAGTTTCACAGACGGACACACTCGAATCAACGCCTGGAGTACCTGTGTGTGATTATGTCAAAAATGTTCTATGAAGGCCCAAACTACACTTATAAATGTTTCCTAGTCCAGATGTTGAACCAGCATTTTATCTATCTATCTATCTAATTTTTTTAATTGAGTCTACATTGCACTGAATAAATTTATGAAACTTTATTAAAAATTTATATCCTATAAACTGAGCGTGACAATTCAGTTTATCATGAACAAAAAAAAAAAAAACTAATTAAAATCTAATCCAACACCAGATAAATTTACACCATACACAAATTCATGCTATTTACGCCCACATATACGAACAACCATATGCGCCATATTTTCATAAACTACCTACACGAACGATTACGATCTAATCCGCCAAATTTACACCACCTACACGAACGATTAATATAAATCCGCCAGATTTCCAGTCACTATCTACATGAACGATTACGATCAAATCCGCCAGTTTTACATACACTATCTACACGTACGATTACAATCAAATCCGCCAGTTTTACATACACTATCTACACGAACGATTACGATCAAATCAAACGATTATGTCCGACAGTCACGAGAAACGCGGAGTTTACTCACTTTTTTTCAGGACCTTTTTGATGCGGTCATATTGGTCCGGCTCCCTGGACTTGATGTCCGACCATCTTTTCCGCAGCTGGTCCTTTCCTCTCCGTACCCCGAATTTTGACTCCAAGGCTGTGACCACCTCGTCCAAAGTGGGGGTTTTCCTTATATTTGGTTTTGGGTAAGGGCCATGTTCCCCATCATAATCATCCCTCTTAAGGATAGCTACCATCTCCACCATCTCTTCGAACGCCATATTGGTGGCCTTATATCTCCTCCTTGCTTGGGGCCCATGGCTTTCCTCCGCGCTGCTCACGCTGCTAATTGAACTTGCATCCGCCATTTTCCACTCTCATACACCCACAGTGGAAGGAGGGTAAAAGGGGCGGGGAAACACGGTCGCAAGGAACGTCAGGGGCGGGCGACGCAGGCGGAGCCTGAGCGCATGCGCCGTATATAAAGCGGTACCACGAGGCCGTACGCTTGTCCGAACGGGAGCAGCGAGTGCTACACGCGACGGTAAGATAGTTATCATTTTATTTTCGGTTAATTTAAAGCCTGCGTTAGGGATATCCATATTGAATTTTATTCTTATTGATGTTTAATTGATTTCTATGTGGGTTGGTGGTTGAGTGGGCTTGGTGTTTTGTGTGGTAGTGTGGGGGTGGGTGTATAGGGGGTGGGGCTAGTGTGTGTGTGTGTGTGTGTGTGTGGGGGGGGAGTGTTTGTGTGTGTGGGAGGGGTAGTGTGTGTGTGTGTGTGTGTGTGTGTGTGTGTGGGGGGGGGGGGGGGAGTGTTTTTGTGTGTGGGAGGGGTAGTGTGTGTGTGTGTGTGTGTGTGTGGGGGGGGAGTGTTTGTGTGTGTGGGAGGGGTAGTGTGTGTGTGTGTGTGTGTGTGTGTGTGTGTGTGTGTGGGGGGGGGGGGTAGCGTGTGTAGTAGTGTGTGTCTCGCCTACATTGTCACAATATAGTGTGCATTTGGTCTGACTTTTTTTTTTTTTTTTTTTTCTTTTCAGAAAATGAAAAAGTATACTGCAGACCCCTTTAAAGAGGAGGCCTTCCTCTCCACCTTTATAGATCTAGTGGAGTCCCACAGCAATCTGTGGGATACAAAACACCCCCAATACCCAATCCGTGCTGCCCGAAAGAAGACACTGGAGACAGTTTTGGCGTTTGTGAAAACCCGAGTCCCCCAGGCAGACACTGTCTTTGTGAACGCCAAAATTCAGAACCTGCGTAGCGCGTATAGGCGGGAGCAAAGAAAGATCCTAGAGTCCCAAACATCAGGAGCAGCAGCAGGTCAGGTCTATGTACCTAGGCTGTGGTATTATGACAGGCTGCGTTTTCTGGATGACACGTCAGAAGCCAGGCCGTCACTTTCGACTCTTCCGTCTACCCGTCCCTCCACCCTTCCCTCCGCCTCAGGTGAGCCATCCCTGGAAGATCCAGACCCTTCCTTGCTGGACGAGGTTGATGCGCCCAGCTGGAGCCAGGTATATTTTAGTTTCTAACGTTTGGATTGCTCAAATATTAATGATGTCAAGTTCAATGTTTGAATTGCTTCCAAATCTAGGATTTCATCACAAATTAAATTAGATAGAAGGATACAGTAGTTTACACAAATGTGGCTCAAATCTTAATGAACTGATGGAAAAATGATGGTGTCAAAATGATAGCCTTTTGTATTTCAAGACAAATGTATTTGCAAGTGAGAACTGTAAAATTGTTAGTGATTGATGATTTCTAAATATAGACATATTTTAGTTATTGATTGCTTTGTTTTTTTACACAGGATGAGCTCACCCAGGAGGAGGCCGGGACCAGTGGTATGGAGGAGGAGGCCGGGACCAGCCACACGCAGGAGCTAGCTGGGCCCAGCAGGAGTAGGACTGAGAGCCAGGTCCCTCCCCTCCGCCTAGCCAGCAAAAGGCCCAGGAGGATGTGCCGTACAGAGGAGGAGTCCTTGGTGCTGATACAGCGAGCCACCCAGATTTTGTCCAAACCCCCCAATCCGCAGGAGGCCTATGCCACTTATCTGGCTAGCAAGCTCCAAGAAATGGACAAACCCCAAAGAAACATGTGTGAGGCAATCTTCTTTGATGCCATACAACTGGGTCTGAAGGGTGAGCTCACACCCACCACGAAGCTCTACAAAACAGACCCTACTGCTCCTCCTCCTCCTCCTCCTCCTCCTCCTACCACAACTCCACCACCAAAGGCACAGCCTCCAGCGAAGCCTGGAGGGAAGGCTAGACGGAAGAGTCGCAGGTGACTGCCTGGCTTCAGTCTGCTCTGAAAGAAGACGCAGGCTGTTGTAGTACCACAGTCTGGGGACATAGATCTCATCTGCTGCTGTTCCTGGTCTTTGGGATTCTAGGACCTGGTTGTGCTCCCTATGTACATGCTACGCAGGTTCGGAATTTTGGTGTCCACTCACTTGATGTGTGCCTGGGGGACAAAAGGCTTCACAAACGTCAAAATTGTCTCCAGTGTTGCCTCCCTTTTGTTTTTTGTTTTTGGTTCTGAGGAAAAATAAAAATTTATTATTTCAAAAAAATCTTGTATGTTTTCTTTTTTTTTTTTTTTATCAATATTTTTGTGTAATTTTGGGTTAAAAAAACAAAGTTTATTTGTGAGTAGGCAGATACATGTCAAAAGACTCTGGGGGTTATTTACAAAACACATGTTCATGTAAATATGCTAACTTCAAGTGCAATTTTTAAAGCACTGCAAGTGCACTTGGAAGTGCATTCGCTGTAAATTTGAGGCTTAACATTTGAAATGAGGGGAAGCTCTGCTGATTTTGAACATGCAATCATGTGTAGGCTAAAATGATGGTTTGGGTATCTATCTATCTATCTATCTATCTCTACTTGCATAGTCCTGCTTGGCCCAAAAAAATGCAAGTCCATCTTGTTTCAAACCCCCCACCCAAAAAAAAACAAAAAAAACAATAGTAGTTCCAAAAATATATAGTAATAGATTTTTTTTTTTTTCTGAAATAAATAAATATATATATATATATATATATATATATATTTATATTTATTTTTATTTATTTTTTTGGGGTTGGTTTTTTTTTTTTTTTTTTATATAAATTGGGAATATATTTTTGCTATAATTGGAAGATTAATCATAGGATGAGGATGAATAAAAACATGTAGTATAACTCTGTGTGAATATAAGCAGCAAAGCTACTTCACTTTTCTTGCATTACGAAGAAGAAAAGAACGGGCTATATTAAAAAAAAAACACAAAATTAGCAGCATGACGAATATGCTAGCTTCAATACGAACACTAGTTTTACAAGACCGAGCGCTTCCGCCCTGTAAATTCTTTCTGAGTATGCGCGGAACTTAGTTTGACGAACAAGCCTACACACGGGCGGACTGTTCGCTCAAACCAAGTTTCAGCGGACAGTTTTACGGAAATTCCGAAAAACTTTGTTCGTCAGACTGTCCGCTGAAACTGTCCGCTGAAAGCCCACACACGAGCGGACTGTCCGCTGAAACACTGTTCAGCGGACAAAGTTGGGCGAACAGTCCGCCCGTGTGTACGCGGCCTAAGGAGCAATGGGCTGGACTGGTGGCCCCTCTGTTAACTGGGGAATCGCAGAAAGCTTATTATGACCTAGAGCCTGACCAAGCAAAAGACTATGTGGTGCTAAAAGCAGAAATATTGGCACGGCTGGGTGTCACCCTGGCAGTCCGGGCTCAGCGCGTGCATAACTGGACTTTTCAGGTTGGAAAACCTCCCAGGTCTCAAATGTATGATCTCATTCACCTGAGCAGGAAGTGGCTGCAGCCAGAGATTTTGACCGCGCCAAACATTGTGGAACGTGTGGTTATGGATCGTTTCCTGAGAGCTCTTCCTACTGCCATCCAAAAATGGGTAAGCCATGGAGACCCAGAAAATGCAGATAAACTTGTGGATCTGGTTGAGAGGTACTTGGCTACAGAGAACTTGACCACCTCTTCCAGGGACTCACGGACTTTCCCCCCCAAGACCAGATCATCCCCAGTGGCGGGTAAGATGACTCCAAGGGGTGAGGGTGGAGAGAGTGAGAGGGTGGGAGTTCTACCTAAGGTCTGGCGGGAGCAGCCCAGGAAGCCCATGCTGCAAGAGGCAGCGAAAAAAATTATTTGCTACCGCTGCCGGCAAGAGGGACATATTGCAGCCAATTGCCCAGTTGTGGATGAGCCTATGCAATGTGACTTTATAAGGGAGAGACGTCAGTCGCTGTTTGCGACAGTTGCATGCACTGCCATTCGGGGACCTGAGAAACATTTATGTAAAATGTGTATTAATGGTAGACATGTTGATGTGTTGCTAGATTCAGGTAGCCTGGTAACATTGATAAAAGCTGAATTAGTTACTACAGAGGTCTCTGGGAAGAACAGGGTGGCTGTTATTTGTGTGCATGGGGACACCCGAGAGTATCCTGTAACTTCAGTGTTTTTTGAGACCCCCAAAGGTAACCTCTCTCATCAGGTGGGGTTAGTGTCTCAGTTACCACATGATGCTATTGTGGGAAGGGATTTTCCAAAATTCTGGGAACTCTGGGATTGTCCTGAGGCCCCCATTGGTGCCCCTATAAACCAGGAAGATGACCAGAATTCCTCTGGGAGTGGTGAGGACTCTCCTGAATTTCCCTTGTCGGTATTAGCGGGGGAAACTCGAGAAACTGGGGAGGAGCCAACATCCTCAGATGAAAACATGCCGTCTGTGGAGTTTTCGGATCTTGAGGTTCACAGGGAAAATTTTGCCACAGAACAGTTAAAAGACCCCACCCTAATAAAGGCACGGGAAAATGTGGTGAAAATAGATGGCGAGTTAGTGAACCCAGATAAGACTTGCCCTTATCCTTACTTCACTATGGAAAGGGACCTGCTATATCGAGTGGCTCAAAGGGCAGAAGAAACCATTGAGCAACTTGTAGTGCCCAAACCTTACAGGAAGTTGGTGTTAGAATTGGCTCATGGACACATTCTGGGAGGTCATCTGGGGACAGAGAAAACCAGAGAGAGGGTATTGCAGAGATTCTATTGGCCTGGGGTCATGAAGGAAATAGAAAATTATTGTTCCTCCTGCCCTGTGTGTCAGAAGTCGGCACCTATGCCACATTTCCGTAACCCAATGGTACCTCTTCCTATCATTGAGGTCCCCTTTGAGAGGATCGCAATGGATTTGGTAGGTCCGATAATGAAGTCTGCTAGGGGGCATCAGTACATTTTGGTTATATTGGACTATGCCACCCGTTATCCGGAAGCAATTCCTCTCCGAAATACCTCGGCCAAAACCATAGCCAAGGAGCTATCCCTTGTTTTTAGCCGCGTGGGTATTTGTAAGGAACTGCTTTCGGACCAAGGTACACCCTTTATGTCCCGGGTTATGAAAGAATTATGCAAGTTGTACAAAGTGAAGCAATTGCGTACATCTGTGTATCACCCCCAAACAGATGGGTTGGTTGAAAGATTCAACAAAACCCTAAAACAAATGTTAAAGAAGGTGGTGGATAGAGATGGAAAGAATTGGGATTGTCTAATACCCTATCTGATGTTTGCCATTAGGGAGGTACCCCAATCCTCTACGGGTTTCTCACCCTTCAAGTTGCTCTATGGGAGACACCCAAGAGGGCTGCTGGATATCGCCAAGGAAACTTGGGAAAATGAGAGTTCTCCTCACAGGAGTGTGATTGAGCATGTCGCCCTGATGCAAGATAGAATTGCACAGGTAATGCCAATTGTAAAGGAACATTTAACCCAAGCGCAGTTAGCACAGCAGAGAGTGTACAACCGTGGGGCCAAGACACGTACTTTTTCCCCGGGGGATAGGGTCTTGGTGCTAGTCCCTACGGTTGAAAGCAAATTTCTGGCCAAATGGCAAGGTCCATATGAAGTAATTGAAAAAATTAGTGAGGTGAACTACAGGGTTAGACAGCCAGGAAGGCGAAAGCCGGAGCAGATCTATCACATCAATCTGCTGAAAGCCTGGAGGGATAGGGAATCCCTAGTCGCAGAGACTTTGTCACAAGTACAGCCTGATTGCTTAGTTCCTGAGGTTGGAATAGCAGACACCTTATCGAAACCCCAACAACAGGAGGTTAAAGAGTTTGTACTTCGTAACAAAGAGATTTTCTCTGAGCTTCCGGGACAAACATCTGGCGTAGAGCATGACATTATCACCCCGCCAGGAGAAAGGGTAAAACTAAAACCTTATAGAATACCAGAGGCCCGACGGGAGGCAATACGTGGGGAGGTTCAAAGGATGCTGGAATTGGGTGTGATAGAGGAGTCCCAGAGTGACTGGTCCAGTCCTATTGTACTAGTGCCCAAACCTGATGGGAGCTGGCGGTTTTGTAACGATTTTAGACAATTAAATAAAGTTACAAAATTTGACACCTACCCCATGCCACGTATAGATGAGTTGGTTGACCGGCTGGGAACAGCCCGATATATGACAACTCTTGATCTCACCAAAGGGTATTGGCAAATTCCCCTGGCCGAGTCGGCCAAGGAGAAAACTGCGTTTGTAACCCCAGATGGGGCATTCCAATATAAGAGAATGCAGTTTGGGTTACAGAATGCACCGGCAACATTCCAGCGGAAAATGGATAAGATTCTGAGGCCCCATCATAAATATGCTGCAGCTTACCTGGATGATGTGATTATCCATAGCACAGACTGGGTCTCACATTTGCCAAAAGTACAAGCAGTCCTAGACTCTATCCGGGAAGCTGGGTTTACGGCCAATCCAAAGAAGTGTACCATTGGACAGGAGGAGGCCAAATATCTTGGGTACACTAATGGGAGGGGGGTGATAAAACCCCAAGTCAATAAAGTCGAGGCCATACAGAGTTGGCCACGTCCCAACAGCAAGAAACGGGTACGGGCCTTTCTGGGAATCGCTGGCTATTATCGACGATTCATTCCCCATTTTGCTTCTCAGGCTGTGCCCCTCACCAACCTGACAAAAGGGAAAGAGTCGGTTATGGTTAAATGGTCCCCAGAGGCTGAGGAAGCATTTCAGTCCTTAAAAACAGCCTTATGTAGCCAGCCAGTGTTGTACTCACCAGACTTCTCTAAGGACTTTGTTGTACAAACTGATGCATCAGACGTTGGGTTAGGAGCAGTGTTATCCCAGGTCTGGAACGGGGAAGAGCACCCAGTCATTTACCTCAGCAGGAAGTTGAAGTCCCATGAGGTAAATTACTCCACGATTGAGAAGGAATGTTTAGCAGTGAAGTGGGCTCTAGATTCCCTTCGGTACTATCTGCTAGGTAGGCACTTTGACCTGGTGACTGATCACGCTCCTTTAAAGTGGATGGCTCAAAACAAGGAGACCAATAGAAGGGTAAATAGGTGGTTCCTGTCCCTACAGGAATTTAACTTTACAGTTAAGCATCGCCCCGGTGTTAAAATGGGGAATGTGGATGCTTTGTCTCGGATACATGCGTGTCTGGCTGCTTGTGTTACAACCCCAAGGTTGAAACAAGAGGGTATGTGGCAGCACGCAGGTAAAATCACCTGGTTGTATTCAGGATGGGAAATATGTGTGTCCTAGATTCAGGCTTTATGCAGACTTTTACAATTAGAGGGGAAGAGTTAATGAGCCCAGCTGAAGTAAGTGGGCTCATTAAGACCTCTACAAAAAACCCCAGCATGCATAGGGAGATGCTCCATCCTGGAACCAGTTTTGTGTGTATAGACTGGGGAGTCTGAGATCTGTTCTGTGCGGTGAGTTAACGCCTGTGTGGCAAACCCCTACAATAGAGACAGGGACTGGGGCAGCACAAGGCTGCACCCAGTTGTTAGACAGGGAATCTACGTGTGTAGTTAGAGGTCAAGCTGACCAGGATTTATTTTCTTGTTTTATTTTGTTTGGCTGTTATATGTATCACTGCATGTAGCCTAAATAAACCGGACCTTTTGTTTTTTGCACCTACACCGCTGTCTGCTGTGCCTGACTTTGTGTTGTGAACCCATCCAGGGGGTCACACACACCCGCTACCGAGCGAAATACCCTCACAATAGATAGATAGATAGATATATAGATAGATAGATACTGGGTGAGATAGATTGATAGATAGATAGATAGATAGATAGATAGATAGATAGATAGATACTGGTGAGATAGGTAGATAGATAGATAGATAGATACAGGGTGAGATGGATAGATAGATACTGGGTGAGATAGATAGATAGATACTGGGTGAGATAGATAGATAGATACTGGGTGAGATAGATAGATAGATAGATAGATAGATAGATAGATAGATAGATACTGTGTGAGATAGATAGATAGATAGATAGATAGATAGATAGACACTGGGTGAGATAGATAGATAGATACTGGGTGAGATAGATAGATAGATAGATAGATAGATAGATAGATAGATAGATAGATACTGAGTGAGATAGATAGATAGATAGATAGATACTGGGTGAGATAGATAGATAGATAGATAAATAGATACTGGGTGAGATAGATAGATACTGGGTGAGATAGATATATAGATAGATAGATAGATAGATAGATAGATAGATACTGAGTGAGATAGATAGATAGATAGATAGATAGATACTGAGTGAGATAGATAGATAGATACTGGGTGAGATAGATAGATAGATAGATAGATAGATAGATAGATAGATACTGGGTGAGATAGATAGATACTGGGTGAGATAGATAGATACTGGGTGAGATAGATATATAGATAGATAGATAGATAGATAGATAGATAGATAGATAGATAGATAGATAGATAGATAGATACTATCTATCTATCTATCTATCTATCTATCTATCTATCTCACTCAGTATCTATCTATCTATCTATCTATCTATATATCTATCTCACCCAGTATCTATCTATCTCACCCAGTATCTATCTATCTATCTATCTATCTCACACAGTATCTATCTATCTATCTATCTATCTATCTATCTATCTATCTCACCCAGTATCTATCTATCTATCTATCTATCTATCTATCTATGTGAGATAGATATATAGATAGATAGATAGATAGATAGATAGATAGATAGATACTGGGTGAGATAGATAGATAGATAGATAGATAGATAGATAGATAGATAGATAGATAGATAGATAGATAGATAGATACTGGGTGAGATAGATAGATACTGGGTGAGATAGATAGATAGATAGATAGATAGATAGATAGATAGATAGATAGATAGATAGATAGATACTGGTGAGATAGATAGATAGATAGATAGATAGATAGATAGATACAGGGTGAGATGGATAGATAGCTACTGGGTGAGATGGATAGATAGATACTGGGTGAGATAGATAGATAGATAGATAGATAAATACTGGGATAGATAGATAGATAGATAGATAGATAGATAGATAGATAGATAGATAGATAGATACTGGGTGAGATAGATAGATAGATACTGGGTGAGATAGATAGATAGATAGATAGATAGATAGATAGATAGATAGATAGATAGATACTGAGTGAGATAGATAGATAGATAGATAGATACTGGGTGAGATAGATAGATAGATAGATAGATAGATAGATAGATAGATAGATAGATAGATAGATAGATAGATACAGGGTGAGATGGATAGATAGATACTGGGTGAGATAGATAGATAGATAGATAGATAGATAGATAGATAGATAGATAGATAGATACTGAGTGAGATAGATAGATAGATAGATAGATACTGGGTGAGATAGATAGATAGATAGATAGATAGATAGATAGATAGATAGATAGATAGATACTGAGTGAGATAGATAGATAGATAGATAGATACTGGGTGAGATAGATAGATAGATAGATAGATAGATAGATAGATAGATAGATACAGGGTGAGATGGATAGATAGATACTGGGTGAGATAGATAGATAGATAGATAGATAGATAGATAGATAGATAGATAGATAGATAGATAGATAAATACTGGGATAGATAGATAGATAGATAGATAGATAGATAGATAGATAGATAGATAGATACTGGATGAGATAGATAGATAGATAGATAGATAGATAGATAGATAGATAGATAGATAGATACTGGGTGAGATGGATAGATAGATACTGGGTGAGATAGATAGATAGATAGATAGATAGATAGATAGATAGATAGATACTGGGTGAGATAGATAGATAGATAGATAGATAGATAGATACAGGGTGAGATGGATAGATAGATACTGGGTGAGATAGATAGATAGATAGATAGATAGATAGATAGATAGATAGATAGATAGATAGATACTGGGATAGATAGATAGATAGATAGATAGATAGATAGATAGATAGATACTGGGTGAGATAGATAGATAGATAGATAGATAGATAGATAGATAGATAGATAGATAGATAGATAGATAGATAGATAGATAAATACTGGGATAGATAGATAGATAGATAGATAGATAGATAGATAGATAGATAGATAGATAGATAGATACTGGATTAGATAGATAGATAGATAGATAGATAGATAGATAGATAGATACTGGGTGAGATAGATAGATACTGGGTGAGATAGATAGATAGATAGATAGATAGATAGATAGATAGATAGATACTGGGTGAGATAGATAGATAGATAGATAGATAGATAGATAGATAGATAGATAGATAGATAGATACTGGTGAGATAGGTAGATAGATAGATAGATAGATAGATAGATAGATAGATACAGGGTGAGATGGATAGATAGCTACTGGGTGAGATGGATAGATAGATACTGGGTGAGATGGATAGATAGATAGATAGATAGATAGATAGATAGATAGATAGATAGATAGATACTGGTGAGATAGGTAGATAGATAGATAGATAGATAGATAGATAGATAGATACAGGGTGAGATGGATAGATAGCTACTGGGTGAGATGGATAGATAGATACTGGGTGAGATAGATAGATAGATACTGGGTGAGATAGATAGATAGATAGATAGATAGATAGATAGATAGATAGATAGATACTGTGTGAGATAGATAGATAGATACTGGGTGAGATAGATAGATAGATAGATAGATAGATAGATAGATAGATAGATAGATAGATAGATAGATAGATAGATAGATACTGAGTGAGATAGATAGATAGATAGATAGATACTGAGTGAGATAGATAGATAGATAGATAGATACTGAGTGAGATAGATACTGGGTGAGATAGATAGATAGATAGATAGATAGATAGATAGATAGATACTGAGTGAGATAGATAGATAGATAGATACTGAGTGAGATAGATAGATAGATACTGGGTGAGATAGATAGATAGATAGATAGATAGATAGATAGATAGATAGATAGATAGATAGATACTGGGTGAGATAGATAGATACTGGGTGAGATAGATATATAGATAGATAGATAGATAGATAGATAGATAGATACTATCTATCTATCTATCTATCTATCTATCTATCTATCTATCTATCTCACTCAGTATCTATCTATCTATCTATCTATCTATCTATCTATCTATCTATCTATCTATCTATCTATCTATCTATATATCTATCTCACCCAGTATCTATCTATCTCACCCAGTATCTATCTATCTATCTATCTATCTATCTATCTATCTATCTATCTATCTCACTCAGTATCTATCTATCTATCTATCTATCTATCTATCTATCTATCTATCTATCTATCTATCTATCTATCTATCTCACACAGTATCTATCTATCTATCTATCTATCTCACCCAGTATCTATCTATCTATCTATCTATCTATCTATGTGAGATAGATATATAGATAGATAGATAGATAGATAGATAGATAGATAGATAGATACTGGGTGAGATAGATAGATAGATAGATAGATAGATAGATAGATAGATAGATACTGGGTGAGATAGATAGATACTGGGTGAGATAGATAGATAGATAGATAGATAGATAGATAGATAGATAGATAGATAGATACTGGTGAGATAGGTAGATAGATAGATAGATAGATAGATAGATAGATAGATACAGGGTGAGATGGATAGATAGCTACTGGGTGAGATGGATAGATAGATACTGGGTGAGATAGATAGATAGATAGATAGATAGATAGATAGATAGATAGATAGATAGATAGATAGATAGATACTGAGTGAGATAGATAGATAGATAGATACTGGGTGAGATAGATAGATAGATAGATAGATAGATAGATAGATAGATAGATAGATAGATACTGGGTGAGATAGATAGATACTGGGTGAGATAGATATATAGATAGATAGATAGATAGATACTGAGTGAGATAGATAGATAGATAGATAGATAGATAGATAGATACTGAGTGAGATAGATAGATAGATACTGGGTGAGATAGATAGATAGATAGATAGATAGATAGATAGATAGATAGATAGATACTGGGTGAGATAGATAGATACTGGGTGAGATAGATATATAGATAGATAGATAGATAGATAGATAGATAGATAGATAGATAGATACTATCTATCTATCTATCTATCTATCTATCTATCTATCTATCTCACTCAGTATCTATCTATCTATCTATCTATCTATCTATATATCTATCTCACCCAGTATCTATCTATCTCACCCAGTATCTATCTATCTATCTATCTATCTATCTATCTATCTATCTATCTATCTCACACAGTATCTATCTATCTATCTATCTATCTATCTATCTATCTATCTATCTATATATCTATCTATCTATCTCACCCAGTATCTATCTATCTATCTATCTATCTATGTGAGATAGATATATAGATAGATAGATAGATAGATAGATAGATAGATAGATAGATAGATAGATAGATAGATACTGGGTGAGATAGATAGATAGATAGATAGATAGATAGATAGATAGATAGATAGATAGATAGATAGATAGATAGATAGATACTGGGTGAGATAGATAGATACTGGGTGAGATAGATAGATAGATAGATAGATAGATAGATAGATAGATAGATAGATAGATAGATAGATACTGGTGAGATAGATAGATAGATAGATAGATAGATAGATACAGGGTGAGATGGATAGATAGCTACTGGGTGAGATGGATAGATAGATACTGGGTGAGATAGATAGATAGATAGATAGATAGATAGATAGATAGATAGATAGATAGATAGATAAATACTGGGATAGATAGATAGATAGATAGATAGATAGATAGATAGATAGATACTGGGTGAGATAGATAGATAGATACTGGGTGAGATAGATAGATAGATAGATAGATAGATAGATAGATAGATAGATAGATAGATAGATAGATAGATACTGAGTGAGATAGATAGATAGATAGATAGATACTGAGTGAGATAGATAGATAGATAGATAGATACTGAGTGAGATAGATAGATAGATAGATAGATACTGGGTGAGATAGATAGATAGATAGATAGATAGATAGATAGATAGATAGATAGATACAGGGTGAGATGGATAGATAGATACTGGGTGAGATAGATAGATAGATAGATAGATAGATAGATAGATAGATAGATAGATAGATAGATAGATAGATACTGGGTGAGATAGATAGATAGATAGATAGATAGATAGATAAATACTGGGATAGATAGATAGATAGATAGATAGATACTGGATGAGATAGATAGATAGATAGATAGATAGATACTGGGTGAGATAGATAGATACTGGGTGAGATAGATAGATAGATAGATAGATAGATAGATAGATAGATAGATAGATAGATACATAGATAGATAGATAGATAGATAGATAGATAGATAGATAGATAGATAGATAGATAGATAGATAGATACTGGGATAGATAGATAGATAGATAGATAGATAGATAGATAGATAGATAGATAGATACTGGGTGAGATAGATAGATAGATAGATAGATAGATAGATAGATAGATAGATAGATAGATAAATACTGGGATAGATAGATAGATAGATAGATAGATAGATAGATAGATAGATAGATACTGGATGAGATAGATAGATAGATAGATAGATAGATAGATAGATAGATAGATAGATAGATAGATACTGGGTGAGATAGATAGATACTGGGTGAGATAGATAGATAGATAGATAGATAGATAGATAGATAGATAGATAGATAGATAGATAGATAGATACTGGTGAGATAGGTAGATAGATAGATAGATAGATAGATAGATAGATAGATAGATAGATAGATACAGGGTGAGATGGATAGATAGCTACTGGGTGAGATGGATAGATAGATACTGGGTGAGATGGATAGATAGATAGATAGATAGATAGATAGATAGATAGATAGATAGATAGATACTGGTGAGATAGGTAGATAGATAGATAGATAGATAGATAGATAGATAGATACAGGGTGAGATGGATAGATAGCTACTGGGTGAGATGGATAGATAGATACTGGGTGAGATAGATAGATAGATACTGGGTGAGATAGATAGATAGATAGATAGATAGATAGATAGATAGATAGATAGATAGATAGATAGATAGATACTGGTGAGATAGGTAGATAGATAGATAGATAGATAGATAGATAGATAGATACAGGGTGAGATGGATAGATAGCTACTGGGTGAGATGGATAGATAGATACTGGGTGAGATAGATAGATAGATACTGGGTGAGATAGATAGATAGATAGATAGATAGATAGATAGATAGATAGATAGATAGATAGATAGATAGATACTGTGTGAGATAGATAGATAGATAGATAGATAGATAGATAGATAGATAGATAGATAGATACTGTGTGAGATAGATAGATAGATACTGGGTGAGATAGATAGATAGATAGATAGATAGATAGATAGATAGATAGATAGATAGATAGATAGATAGATAGATACTGAGTGAGATAGATAGATAGATAGATAGATAGATAGATAGATAGATAGATACTGAGTGAGATAGATAGATAGATACTGGGTGAGATAGATAGATAGATAGATAGATAGATAGATAGATAGATAGATAGATAGATACTGAGTGAGATAGATAGATAGATAGATAGATAGATACTGAGTGAGATAGATAGATAGATACTGGGTGAGATAGATAGATAGATAGATAGATAGATAGATAGATAGATAGATAGATAGATACTGGGTGAGATAGATAGATACTGGGTGAGATAGATATATAGATAGATAGATAGATAGATAGATAGATAGATAGATAGATAGATAGATACTATCTATCTATCTATCTCACTCAGTATCTATCTATCTATCTATCTATCTATCTATCTATCTATCTATCTCACCCAGTATCTATCTATCTATCTATCTATCTATCTATCTATCTATCTATCTATCTCACTCAGTATCTATCTATCTATCTATCTATCTATCTATCTATCTATCTATCTATCTATCTCACACAGTATCTATCTATCTATCTATCTATCTATGTGAGATAGATATATAGATAGATAGATAGATAGATAGATAGATAGATAGATAGATACTGGGTGAGATAGATAGATAGATAGATAGATAGATAGATAGATAGATAGATAGATAGATAGATAGATAGATAAATACTGGGATAGATAGATAGATAGATAGATAGATAGATAGATAGATAGATAGATAGATAGATAGATACTGGATGAGATAGATAGATAGATAGATAGATAGATAGATAGATAGATAGATAGATAGATAGATACTGGGTGAGATAGATAGATACTGGGTGAGATAGATAGATAGATAGATAGATAGATAGATAGATAGATAGATAGATAGATAGATAGATAGATAGATAGATACTGGGTGAGATAGATAGATAGATAGATAGATAGATAGATAGATAGATAGATAGATAGATACTGGTGAGATAGGTAGATAGATAGATAGATAGATAGATAGATAGATAGATAGATAGATAGATAGATAGATACAGGGTGAGATGGATAGATAGCTACTGGGTGAGATGGATAGATAGATACTGGGTGAGATGGATAGATAGATAGATAGATAGATAGATAGATAGATACTGGTGAGATAGGTAGATAGATAGATAGATAGATAGATAGATAGATAGATAGATACAGGGTGAGATGGATAGATAGCTACTGGGTGAGATGGATAGATAGATACTGGGTGAGATAGATAGATAGATACTGGGTGAGATAGATAGATAGATAGATAGATAGATAGATAGATAGATAGATAGATACTGGTGAGATAGGTAGATAGATAGATAGATAGATAGATAGATAGATAGATAGATAGATAGATACAGGGTGAGATGGATAGATAGCTACTGGGTGAGATGGATAGATAGATACTGGGTGAGATAGATAGATAGATACTGGGTGAGATAGATAGATAGATAGATAGATAGATAGATAGATAGATAGATAGATAGATAGATAGATAGATAGATAGATAGATACTGTGTGAGATAGATAGATAGATAGATAGATAGATAGATAGATAGATAGATAGATAGATAGATAGATAGATAGATACTGTGTGAGATAGATAGATAGATACTGGGTGAGATAGATAGATAGATAGATAGATAGATAGATAGATAGATAGATAGATAGATACTGAGTGAGATAGATAGATAGATAGATAGATAGATAGATAGATACTGAGTGAGATAGATAGATAGATACTGGGTGAGATAGATAGATAGATAGATAGATAGATAGATAGATAGATAGATAGATAGATAGATACTGAGTGAGATAGATAGATAGATAGATAGATAGATACTGAGTGAGATAGATAGATAGATACTGGGTGAGATAGATAGATAGATAGATAGATAGATAGATAGATAGATAGATAGATAGATAGATAGATAGATAGATACTGGGTGAGATAGATAGATACTGGGTGAGATAGATATATAGATAGATAGATAGATAGATAGATAGATAGATAGATAGATAGATAGATACTATCTATCTATCTATCTATCTATCTCACTCAGTATCTATCTATCTATCTATCTATCTATCTATCTATCTATCTATCTATCTATCTATCTCACCCAGTATCTATCTATCTATCTATCTATCTATCTATCTATCTATCTATCTATCTATCTATCTCACACAGTATCTATCTATCTATCTATCTATCTATGTGAGATAGATATATAGATAGATAGATAGATAGATAGATAGATAGATAGATAGATAGATAGATAGATAGATAGATACTGGGTGAGATAGATAGATAGATAGATAGATAGATAGATAGATAGATAGATAGATAGATAGATAGATACTGGGTGAGATAGATACTGGGTGAGATAGATAGATAGATAGATAGATAGATAGATAGATAGATAGATAGATACTGGTGAGATAGGTAGATAGATAGATAGATAGATAGATAGATAGATAGATAGATAGATACAGGGTGAGATGGATAGATAGCTACTGGGTGAGATGGATAGATAGATACTGGGTGAGATAGATAGATAGATAGATAGATAGATAGATAGATAGATAGATAGATAGATAGATAGATAGATAGATAAATACTGGGATAGATAGATAGATAGATAGATAGATAGATAGATACAGGGTGAGATGGATAGATAGATACTGGGTGAGATAGATAGATAGATAGATAGATAGATAGATAGATAGATAGATAGATAGATAGATAGATAGATAGATAGATAGATAGATACTGGGTGAGATAGATAGATACTGGGTGAGATAGATAGATAGATAGATAGATAGATAGATACTGGTGAGATAGGTAGATAGATAGATAGATAGATAGATAGATAGATACAGGGTGAGATGGATAGATAGCTACTGGGTGAGATGGATAGATAGATACTGGGTGAGATAGATAGATAGATAGATAGATAGATAGATAGATAGATAGATAGATAGATAGATAAATACTGGGATAGATAGATAGATAGATAGATACTGGGTGAGATAGATAGATAGATAGATAGATAAATACTGGGATAGATAGATAGATAGATAGATAGATAGATAGATAGATAGATAGATAGATAGATAGATAGATACTGGATGAGATAGATAGATAGATAGATAGATAGATAGATAGATAGATACTGGGTGAGATCGATAGATACTGGGTGAGATAGATAGATAGATA
>NW_027507758.1:213055824-213073324 GCF_037356315.1 Lithobates pipiens
GGTGAGATAGATAGATAGATAGATAGATAGATAGATACAGGGTGAGATGGATAGATAGCTACTGGGTGAGATGGATAGATAGATACTGGGTGAGATAGATAGATAGATAGATAGATAGATAGATAGATAGATAGATAGATAGATAGATAGATAGATAGATAGATAAATACTGGGATAGATAGATAGATAGATAGATAGATAGATAGATAGATAGATAGATAGATAGATAGATACTGGGTGAGATAGATAGATAGATACTGGGTGAGATAGATAGATAGATAGATAGATAGATAGATAGATAGATAGATAGATAGATACTGAGTGAGATAGATAGATAGATAGATAGATACTGGGTGAGATAGATAGATAGATAGATAGATAGATAGATAGATAGATAGATAGATAGATAGATACAGGGTGAGATGGATAGATAGATACTGGGTGAGCTAGATAGATAGATAGATAGATAGATAGATAGATAGATACTGGGTGAGATAGATAGATAGATAGATAGATAGATAGATAGATAGATAGATAGATAAATACTGGGATAGATAGATAGATAGATAGATAGATAGATAGATACTGGATGAGATAGATAGATAGATAGATAGATAGATAGATAGATACTGGGTGAGATAGATAGATACTGGGTGAGATAGATAGATAGATAGATAGATAGATAGATAGATAGATAGATAGATACTGGGATAGATAGATAGATAGATAGATAGATAGATAGATAGATAGATAGATAGATAGATACTGGGATAGATAGATAGATAGATAGATAGATAGATAGATAGATAGATAGATAGATAGATAGATAGATAGATACTGGGTGAGATAGATAGATAGATAGATAGATAGATAGATAGATAGATAGATAGATAGATAAATACTGGGATAGATAGATAGATAGATAGATAGATAGATAGATAGATAGATAGATAGATAGATAGATAGATAGATAGATACTGGATGAGATAGATAGATAGATAGATAGATAGATAGATAGATAGATAGATAGATAGATAGATACTGGGTGAGATAGATAGATAGATAGATAGATAGATAGATAGATAGATAGATAGATAGATAGATAGATAGATAGATAGATACTGGGTGAGATAGATAGATAGATAGATACATAGATAGATAGATACTGGTGAGATAGGTAGATAGATAGATAGATAGATAGATAGATAGATAGATAGATAGATAGATAGATACAGGGTGAGATGGATAGATAGCTACTGGGTGAGATGGATAGATAGATACTGGGTGAGATGGATAGATAGATAGATAGATAGATAGATAGATAGATAGATACTGGTGAGATAGGTAGATAGATAGATAGATAGATAGATAGATAGATAGATAGATAGATACAGGGTGAGATGGATAGATAGCTACTGGGTGAGATGGATAGATAGATACTGGGTGAGATAGATAGATAGATACTGGGTGAGATAGATAGATAGATAGATAGATAGATAGATAGATAGATAGATAGATAGATAGATAGATACTGGTGAGATAGGTAGATAGATAGATAGATAGATAGATAGATAGATAGATAGATAGATAGATAGATACAGGGTGAGATAGATAGATAGATACTGGGTGAGATAGATAGATAGATAGATAGATAGATAGATACTGTGTGAGATAGATAGATAGATACTGGGTGAGATAGATAGATAGATAGATAGATAGATAGATAGATAGATAGATAGATAGATAGATAGATAGATAGATACTGAGTGAGATAGATAGATAGATAGATAGATAGATAGATAGATAGATAGATACTGAGTGAGATAGATAGATAGATACTGGGTGAGATAGATAGATAGATAGATAGATAGATAGATAGATAGATAGATAGATAGATAGATACTGAGTGAGATAGATAGATAGATAGATAGATAGATACTGAGTGAGATAGATAGATAGATACTGGGTGAGATAGATAGATAGATAGATAGATAGATAGATAGATAGATAGATAGATAGATAGATAGATACTGGGTGAGATAGATAGATACTGGGTGAGATAGATATATAGATAGATAGATAGATAGATAGATAGATAGATAGATAGATAGATAGATACTATCTATCTATCTATCTATCTCACTCAGTATCTATCTATCTATCTATCTATCTATCTATCTATCTATCTCACCCAGTATCTATCTATCTATCTATCTATCTATCTATCTATCTATCTATCTATCTATCTATCTATCTATCTCACTCAGTATCTATCTATCTATCTATCTATCTATCTATCTATCTATCTATCTATCTATCTCACACAGTATCTATCTATCTATCTATCTATCTATCTATCTATCTATGTGAGATAGATATATAGATAGATAGATAGATAGATAGATAGATAGATAGATAGATAGATAGATAGATACTGGGTGAGATAGATAGATAGATAGATAGATAGATAGATAGATAGATAGATACTGGGTGAGATAGATACTGGGTGAGATAGATAGATAGATAGATAGATAGATAGATAGATACTGGTGAGATAGGTAGATAGATAGATAGATAGATAGATAGATAGATAGATAGATAGATAGATAGATACAGGGTGAGATGGATAGATAGCTACTGGGTGAGATGGATAGATAGATACTGGGTGAGATAGATAGATAGATAGATAGATAGATAGATAGATAGATAGATAAATACTGGGATAGATAGATAGATAGATAGATAGATAGATAGATACAGGGTGAGATGGATAGATAGATACTGGGTGAGATAGATAGATAGATAGATAGATAGATAGATAGATAGATACTGGTGAGATAGGTAGATAGATAGATAGATAGATAGATAGATAGATAGATACAGGGTGAGATGGATAGATAGCTACTGGGTGAGATGGATAGATAGATACTGGGTGAGATAGATAGATAGATAGATAGATAGATAGATAGATAGATACTGGGTGAGATAGATAGATACTGGGTGAGATAGATAGATAGATAGATAGATAGATAGATAGATACTGGTGAGATAGGTAGATAGATAGATAGATAGATAGATAGATAGATACAGGGTGAGATGGATAGATAGCTACTGGGTGAGATGGATAGATAGATACTGGGTGAGATAGATAGATAGATAGATAGATAGATAGATAGATAGATAGATAGATAGATAGATAGATACTGAGTGAGATAGATAGATAGATAGATAGATAGATAGATAGATAGATAGATAGATAGATACTGAGTGAGATAGATAGATAGATACTGGGTGAGATAGATAGATAGATAGATAGATAGATAGATACTGGTGAGATAGGTAGATAGATAGATAGATAGATAGATAGATAGATAGATACAGGGTGAGATGGATAGATAGCTACTGGGTGAGATGGATAGATAGATACTGGGTGAGATAGATAGATAGATAGATAGATAGATAGATAGATAGATAGATAGATAGATAGATAGATAGATAAATACTGGGATAGATAGATAGATAGATAGATACTGGGTGAGATAGATAGATAGATAGATAGATAGATAGATAGATAGATAGATAGATACTGGGTGAGATAGATAGATACTGGGTGAGATAGATAGATAGATAGATAGATAGATAGATAGATAGATAGATAGATAGATACTGGTGAGATAGGTAGATAGATAGATAGATAGATAGATAGATAGATAGATAGATAGATACAGGGTGAGATGGATAGATAGCTACTGGGTGAGATGGATAGATAGATACTGGGTGAGATAGATAGATAGATAGATAGATAGATAGATAGATAGATAGATAGATAGATAGATAGATAGATAGATAGATACTGAGTGAGATAGATAGATAGATAGATAGATAGATACTGGGTGAGATAGATAGATAGATAGATAGATAGATAGATAGATAGATAGATAGATAAATAGATACTGGGTGAGATAGATAGATACTGGGTGAGATAGATAGATAGATAGATAGATAGATAGATAGATAGATAGATACTGAGTGAGATAGATAGATAGATAGATAGATACTGAGTGAGATAGATAGATAGATACTGGGTGAGATAGATAGATAGATAGATAGATAGATAGATAGATAGATAGATAGATAGATAGATACTGGGTGAGATAGATAGATACTGGGTGAGATAGATATATAGATAGATAGATAGATAGATAGATAGATAGATAGATAGATACTATCTATCTATCTATCTATCTATCTATCTATCTCACTCAGTATCTATCTATCTATCTATCTATCTATCTATCTATATATCTATCTCACCCAGTATCTATCTATCTCACCCAGTATCTATCTATCTATCTATCTATCTATCTATCTCACACAGTATCTATCTATCTATATATCTATCTATCTATCTCACCCAGTATCTATCTATCTATCTATCTATCTATCTATGTGAGATAGATATATAGATAGATAGATAGATAGATAGATAGATAGATAGATAGATACTGGGTGAGATAGATAGATAGATAGATATATAGATAGATAGATAGATAGATAGATAGATAGATAGATAGATACTGAGTGAGATAGATAGATAGATAGATAGATAGATAGATACTGAGTGAGATAGATAGATAGATACTGGGTGAGATAGATAGATAGATAGATAGATAGATAGATAGATAGATAGATAGATAGATAGATACTGGGTGAGATAGATAGATACTGGGTGAGATAGATATATAGATAGATAGATACTATCTATCTATCTATCTATCTATCTATCTATCTATCTATCTATCTCACTCAGTATCTATCTATCTATCTATCTATCTATCTATCTATATATCTATCTCACCCAGTATCTATCTATCTATCTATATATCTATCTATCTATCTCACCCAGTATCTATCTATCTATCTATCTATCTATGTGAGATAGATATATAGATAGATAGATAGATAGATAGATAGATAGATAGATAGATAGATAGATAGATACTGGGTGAGATAGATAGATAGATAGATAGATAGATAGATAGATAGATAGATAGATACTGGGTGAGATAGATAGATACTGGGTGAGATAGATAGATAGATAGATAGATAGATAGATAGATAGATAGATAGATAGATACTGGTGAGATAGATAGATAGATAGATAGATAGATAGATACAGGGTGAGATGGATAGATAGCTACTGGGTGAGATGGATAGATAGATACTGGGTGAGATAGATAGATAGATAGATAGATAGATAGATAGATAGATAGATAGATAGATAGATAGATAGATAGATAGATAAATACTGGGATAGATAGATAGATAGATAGATAGATAGATAGATAGATAGATAGATAGATAGATAGATAGATACTGGGTGAGATAGATAGATAGATACTGGGTGAGATAGATAGATAGATAGATAGATAGATAGATAGATAGATAGATAGATACTGAGTGAGATAGATAGATAGATAGATAGATACTGGGTGAGATAGATAGATAGATAGATAGATAGATAGATAGATAGATAGATAGATAGATAGATAGATAGATAGATAGATACAGGGTGAGATGGATAGATAGATACTGGGTGAGATAGATAGATAGATAGATAGATAGATAGATAGATAGATAGATAGATAGATAGATAGATAGATAGATAGATAGATACTGGGTGAGATAGATAGATAGATAGATAGATAGATAGATAGATAGATAGATAGATAAATACTGGGATAGATAGATAGATAGATAGATAGATAGATACTGGATGAGATAGATAGATAGATAGATAGATAGATAGATACTGGGTGAGATAGATAGATACTGGGTGAGATAGATAGATAGATAGATAGATAGATAGATAGATACTGGGATAGATAGATAGATAGATAGATAGATACTGGGATAGATAGATAGATAGATAGATAGATAGATAGATAGATAGATAGATAGATAGATAGATAGATACTGGGTGAGATAGATAGATAGATAGATAGATAGATAGATAGATAGATAGATAGATAGATAGATAGATAGATAGATAAATACTGGGATAGATAGATAGATAGATAGATAGATAGATAGATAGATAGATAGATAGATAGATAGATACTGGATGAGATAGATAGATAGATAGATAGATAGATAGATAGATAGATAGATAGATAGATAGATAGATACTGGGTGAGATAGATAGATAGATAGATAGATAGATAGATAGATAGATAGATAGATAGATAGATAGATAGATAGATAGATAGATAGATACTGGGTGAGATAGATAGATAGATAGATACATAGATAGATAGATAGATAGATAGATAGATAGATACTGGTGAGATAGGTAGATAGATAGATAGATAGATAGATAGATAGATAGATACAGGGTGAGATGGATAGATAGCTACTGGGTGAGATGGATAGATAGATACTGGGTGAGATGGATAGATAGATAGATAGATAGATAGATAGATAGATACTGGTGAGATAGGTAGATAGATAGATAGATAGATAGATAGATAGATAGATAGATAGATACAGGGTGAGATGGATAGATAGCTACTGGGTGAGATGGATAGATAGATACTGGGTGAGATAGATAGATAGATACTGGGTGAGATAGATAGATAGATAGATAGATAGATAGATAGATAGATAGATAGATAGATAGATAGATAGATACTGGTGAGATAGGTAGATAGATAGATAGATAGATAGATAGATAGATAGATAGATAGATAGATACAGGGTGAGATGGATAGATAGCTACTGGGTGAGATGGATAGATAGATACTGGGTGAGATAGATAGATAGATACTGGGTGAGATAGATAGATAGATAGATAGATAGATAGATAGATAGATAGATAGATAGATACTGTGTGAGATAGATAGATAGATAGATAGATAGATAGATAGATAGATAGATAGATAGATAGATAGATAGATAGATACTGTGTGAGATAGATAGATAGATACTGGGTGAGATAGATAGATAGATAGATAGATAGATAGATAGATAGATAGATAGATAGATAGATACTGAGTGAGATAGATAGATAGATAGATAGATAGATAGATAGATAGATACTGAGTGAGATAGATAGATAGATACTGGGTGAGATAGATAGATAGATAGATAGATAGATAGATAGATAGATAGATAGATAGATAGATAGATAGATACTGAGTGAGATAGATAGATAGATAGATAGATAGATACTGGGTGAGATAGATAGATACTGGGTGAGATAGATATATAGATAGATAGATAGATAGATAGATAGATAGATAGATAGATAGATAGATAGATAGATACTATCTATCTATCTATCTATCTCACTCAGTATCTATCTATCTATCTATCTATCTATCTATCTATCTATCTATCTCACCCAGTATCTATCTATCTATCTATCTATCTATCTATCTATCTATCTATCTATCTATCTATCTCACTCAGTATCTATCTATCTATCTATCTATCTATCTATCTATCTATCTATCTATCTATCTATCTCACACAGTATCTATCTATCTATCTATCTATCTATGTGAGATAGATATATAGATAGATAGATAGATAGATAGATAGATAGATAGATAGATAGATACTGGGTGAGATAGATAGATAGATAGATAGATAGATAGATAGATAGATAGATAGATAGATAGATACTGGGTGAGATAGATACTGGGTGAGATAGATAGATAGATAGATAGATAGATAGATAGATAGATAGATAGATACTGGTGAGATAGGTAGATAGATAGATAGATAGATAGATAGATAGATAGATAGATAGATAGATACAGGGTGAGATGGATAGATAGCTACTGGGTGAGATGGATAGATAGATACTGGGTGAGATAGATAGATAGATAGATAGATAGATAGATAGATAGATAGATAGATAGATAGATAGATAGATAAATACTGGGATAGATAGATAGATAGATAGATAGATAGATAGATAGATAGATAGATAGATAGATAGATAGATACAGGGTGAGATGGATAGATAGATACTGGGTGAGATAGATAGATAGATAGATAGATAGATAGATAGATAGATAGATAGATAGATAGATAGATAGATAGATAGATAGATAGATACTGGGTGAGATAGATAGATACTGGGTGAGATAGATAGATAGATAGATAGATAGATAGATAGATAGATACTGGTGAGATAGGTAGATAGATAGATAGATAGATAGATAGATAGATACAGGGTGAGATGGATAGATAGCTACTGGGTGAGATGGATAGATAGATACTGGGTGAGATAGATAGATAGATAGATAGATAGATAGATAGATAGATAGATAGATAGATACTGAGTGAGATAGATAGATAGATAGATAGATAGATAGATAGATAGATAGATAGATAGATAGATAGATAGATAGATACTGAGTGAGATAGATAGATAGATACTGGGTGAGATAGATAGATAGATAGATAGATAGATAGATACTGGTGAGATAGGTAGATAGATAGATAGATAGATAGATAGATAGATAGATACAGGGTGAGATGGATAGATAGCTACTGGGTGAGATGGATAGATAGATACTGGGTGAGATAGATAGATAGATAGATAGATAGATAGATAGATAGATAGATAGATAGATAGATAGATAGATAGATAGATAGATAGATAAATACTGGGATAGATAGATAGATAGATAGATACTGGGTGAGATAGATAGATAGATAGATAGATAGATAGATAGATAGATAGATAGATAGATAGATAGATAGATAAATACTGGGATAGATAGATAGATAGATAGATAGATAGATAGATAGATAGATAGATAGATAGATAGATAGATAGATAGATACTGGATGAGATAGATAGATAGATAGATAGATAGATAGATAGATAGATAGATACTGGGTGAGATCGATAGATACTGGGTGAGATAGATAGATAGATAGATAGATACTGGGTGAGATAGATAGATAGATAGATAGATAGATACTGGTGAGATAGGTAGATAGATAGATAGATAGATAGATAGATAGATAGATAGATACAGGGTGAGATGGATAGATAGCTACTGGGTGAGATGGATAGATAGATACTGGGTGAGATGGATAGATAGATAGATAGATAGATAGATAGATAGATAGATAGATAGATAGATAGATAGATACTGGTGAGATAGGTAGATAGATAGATAGATAGATAGATAGATAGATAGATAGATACAGGGTGAGATGGATAGATAGCTACTGGGTGAGATGGATAGATAGATACTGGGTGAGATAGATAGATAGATACTGGGTGAGATAGATAGATAGATAGATAGATAGATAGATAGATAGATAGATAGATAGATACTGGGTGAGATAGATAGATAGATAGATAGATAGATAGATACTGTGTGAGATAGATAGATAGATACTGGGTGAGATAGATAGATAGATAGATAGATAGATAGATAGATAGATAGATAGATAGATAGATACTGCGTGAGATAGATAGATACTGGGTGAGATAGATAGATACTGGGTGAGATAGATAGATAGATAGATAGATAGATAGATAGATAGATAGATAGATAGATAGATAGATAGATAGATAGATAGATACTGGGTGAGATAGATAGATAGATAGATAGATAGATAGATAGATAGATACTGGTGAGATAGGTAGATAGATAGATAGATAGATAGATAGATAGATAGATAGATACAGGGTGAGATGGATATATAGCTACTGGGTGAGATGGATAGATAGATACTGGGTGAGATAGATAGATACTGGGTGAGATAGATAGATAGATAGATAGATAGATACTATGTGAGATAGATATATAGATAGAGAGATAGATAGATAGATAGATAGATAGATAGATAGATAGATAGATAGATAAATTCTGGGATAGATAGATAGATAGATAGATAGATAGATAGATAGATAGATAGATAGATAGATACTGGGTGAGATAGATAGATAGATACTGGGTGAGATGGATATATAGCTACTGGGTGAGATGGATAGATAGATACTGGGTGAGATAGATAGATACTGGGTGAGATAGATAGATAGATAGATAGATAGATACTATGTGAGATAGATATATAGATAGAGAGATAGATAGATAGATAGATAGATAGATAGATAGATAGATAGATAGATAGATAGATAGATAGATAAATTCTGGGATAGATAGATAGATAGATAGATAGATAGATAGATAGATAGATAGATAGATAGATAGATAGATACTGGATGAGATAGATAGATAGATAGATAGATAGATAGATAGATAGATAGATAGATAGATAGATACTGGGTGAGATGGATAGATAGATACTGGGTGAGATAGATAGATAGATAGATAGATAGATAGATAGATAGATAGATAGATAGATAGATAGATAGATACTGGGTGAGATAGATAGATAGATAGATAGATAGATAGATAGATAGATAGATAGATAGATACAGGGTGAGATGGATAGATAGATACTGGGTGAGATGGATAGATAGATAGATAGATAGATAGATAGATAGATAGATAGATAGATACTGGGATAGATAGATAGATAGATAGATAGATAGATAGATAGATAGATAGATAGATAGATACTGGGTGAGATAGATAGATAGATAGATAGATAGATAGATAGATAGATAGATAGATAGATAGATAGATAGATAAATACTGGGATAGATAGATAGATAGATAGATAGATAGATAGATAGATAGATAGATAGATAGATAGATAGATAGATAGATAGATACTGGATGAGATAGATAGATAGATAGATAGATAGATAGATAGATAGATAGATAGATAGATAGATAGATAGATACTGGGTGAGATAGATAGATACTGGGTGAGATAGATAGATAGATAGATAGATAGATAGATACTGGGTGAGATAGATAGATAGATAGATAGATAGATAGATAGATAGATAGATACTGGTGAGATAGGTAGATAGATAGATAGATAGATAGATAGATACAGGGTGAGATGGATAGATAGCTACTGGGTGAGATGGATAGATAGATACTGGGTGAGATGGATAGATAGATAGATAGATAGATAGATAGATAGATAGATAGATAGATAGATAGATAGATACTGGTGAGATAGGTAGATAGATAGATAGATAGATAGATAGATAGATAGATAGATAGATAGATAGATACAGGGTGAGATGGATAGATAGCTACTGGGTGAGATGGATAGATAGATACTGGGTGAGATAGATAGATAGATACTGGGTGAGATAGATAGATAGATAGATAGATAGATAGATAGATAGATACTGTGTGAGATAGATAGATAGATAGATAGATAGATAGATAGATAGATACTGTGTGAGATAGATAGATAGATACTGGGTGAGATAGATAGATAGATAGATAGATAGATAGATAGATAGATAGATAGATAGATAGATAGATACTGAGTGAGATAGATAGATAGATAGATAGATAGATACTGAGTGAGATAGATAGATAGATACTGGGTGAGATAGATAGATAGATAGATAGATAGATACTGAGTGAGATAGATAGATAGATAGATAGATAGATAGATAGATAGATACTGAGTGAGATAGATAGATAGATACTGGGTGAGATAGATAGATAGATAGATAGATAGATAGATAGATAGATAGATACTGGGTGAGATAGATAGATACTGGGTGAGATAGATAGATAGATAGATAGATAGATAGATAGATACTGAGTGAGATAGATAGATAGATAGATAGATAGATAGATAGATAGATAGTATCTATCTATCTATCTATCTATCTATCTATCTATATATCTATCTCACCCAGTATCTATCTATCTCACCCAGTATCTATCTATCTATCTATCTATCTATCTATCTATCTATCTATCTATCTATCTCACCCAGTATCTATCTATCTATCTCACTCAGTATCTATCTATCTATCTATCTATCTATCTCACTCAGTATCTATCTATCTATCTATCTATCTATCTATCTATCTATCTATCTATCTATCTCACCCAGTATCTATCTATCTCACCCAGTATCTATTTATCTATCTATCTATCTATCTATCTATCTATCTATCTATCTCACCCAGTATCTATCTATCTATCTATCTATCTCACTCAGTATCTATCTATCTATCTATCTATCTATCTATCTATCTATCTATCTCACCCAGTATCTATCTATCCATCTCACCCAGTAGCTATCTATCCATCTCACCCTGTATCTATCTATCTATCTATCTATCTATCTATCTACCTATCTCACCAGTATCTATCTATCTATCTATCTATCTATCTATCTATCTATCTCACCCAGTATCTATCTATCTCACCCAGTATCTATCTATCTATCTATCTATCTATCTATCTATCTATCTATCTATCTATCTCACCCAGTATCTATCTATCTATCTATCTATCTATCTATCTATCTATCTATCTATCTATCTATCTATCTATCTCACATAGATAGATAGATAGATAGATAGATACTGGGTGAGATAGATAGATAGATAGATAGATAGATAGATAGATAGATAGATAGATAGATACTGTGTGAGATAGATAGATAGATAGATAGATAGATAGATAGATAGATAGATACTGAGTGAGATAGATAGATAGATAGATAGATAGATACTGGGTGAGATAGATAGATACTGGGTGAGATAGATATATAGATAGATAGATAGATAGATAGATAGATAGATAGATACTGAGTGAGATAGATAGATAGATAGATAGATAGATAGATAGATAGTATCTATCTATCTATCTATCTATCTATCTCACTCAGTATCTATCTATCTATCTATCTATCTATCTATCTATCTATCTATCTATCTATCTATCTATCTATATATCTATCTCACCCAGTATCTATCTATCTCACCCAGTATCTATCTATCTATCTATCTATCTATCTCACTCAGTATCTATCTATCTATCTATCTATCTATCTATCTATCTATCTATCTATCTATCTATCTATCTATCTATCTCACACAGTATCTATCTATCTATCTATCTATCTATCTATCTATCTATCTATCTATCTATCTATCTATCTATCTCACCCAGTATCTATCTATCTATGTGAGATAGATATATAGATAGATAGATAGATAGATAGATAGATAGATAGATAGATAGATACTGGGTGAGATAGATAGATAGATAGATAGATAGATAGATAGATAGATAGATAGATAGATACTGGGTGAGATAGATAGATACTGGGTGAGATAGATAGATAGATAGATAGATAGATAGATAGATAGATACTGGTGAGATAGGTAGATAGATAGATAGATAGATAGATAGATAGATAGATAGATAGATAGATGGATAGATAGCTACTGGGTGAGATGGATAGATAGATACTGGGTGAGATAGATAGATAGATAGATAGATAGATAGATAGATAGATAGATAGATAGATAGATAGATAGATACTGAGTGAGATAGATAGATAGATAGATAGATACTGGGTGAGATAGATAGATAGATAGATAGATAGATAGATAGATAGATAGATAGATAGATAGATAGATAGATAGATAAATAGATACTGGGTGAGATAGATAGATACTGGGTGAGATAGATAGATAGATAGATAGATAGATAGATAGATAGATAGATAGATAGATAGATACTGAGTGAGATAGATAGATAGATAGATAGATAGATACTGAGTGAGATAGATAGATAGATACTGGGTGAGATAGATAGATAGATAGATAGATAGATAGATAGATAGATAGATAGATAGATAGATAGATAGATACTGGGTGAGATAGATAGATACTGGGTGAGATAGATATATAGATAGATAGATAGATAGATAGATAGATAGATAGATACTATCTATCTATCTATCTATCTATCTATCTCACTCAGTATCTATCTATCTATCTATCTATCTATCTATATATCTATCTCACCCAGTATCTATCTATCTCACCCAGTATCTATCTATCTATCTATCTATCTATCTATCTATCTATCTATCTATCTATCTATCTATCTATCTCACACAGTATCTATCTATCTATATATCTATCTATCTATCTCACCCAGTATCTATCTATCTATCTATCTATCTATCTATGTGAGATAGATATATAGATAGATAGATATATAGATAGATAGATAGATAGATAGATAGATAGATAGATAGATAGATAGATACTGGGTGAGATAGATAGATACTGGGTGAGATAGATAGATAGATAGATAGATAGATAGATAGATAGATACTGGTGAGATAGATAGATAGATAGATAGATAGATAGATAGATACAGGGTGAGATGGATAGATAGCTACTGGGTGAGATGGATAGATAGATACTGGGTGAGATAGATAGATAGATAGATAGATAGATAGATAGATAGATAGATAGATAGATAGATAGATAGATAGATAGATAAATACTGGGATAGATAGATAGATAGATAGATAGATAGATACTGGGTGAGATAGATAGATAGATACTGGGTGAGATAGATAGATAGATAGATAGATAGATAGATAGATAGATAGATAGATAGATAGATAGATACTGAGTGAGATAGATAGATAGATAGATAGATAGATAGATAGATAGATAGATACAGGGTGAGATGGATAGATAGATACTGGGTGAGATAGATAGATAGATAGATAGATAGATAGATAGATAGATAGATAGATAGATAGATAGATAGATAGATAGATAGATACTGGGATAGATAGATAGATAGATAGATAGATAGATAGATAGATAGATAGATAGATAGATAGATACTGGGTGAGATAGATAGATAGATAGATAGATAGATAGATAGATAGATAGATAGATAGATAGATAGATAGATACTGGATGAGATAGATAGATAGATAGATAGATAGATAGATAGATAGATACTGGATGAGATAGATAGATAGATAGATAGATAGATAGATACTGGGTGAGATGGATAGATAGATACTGGGTGAGATAGATAGATAGATAGATAGATAGATAGATAGATAGATAGATAGATAGATAGATAGATAGATACAGGGTGAGATGGATAGATAGATACTGGGTGAGATAGATAGATAGATAGATAGATAGATAGATAGATAGATAGATAGATAGATAGATAGATACTGGGATAGATAGATAGATAGATAGATAGATAGATAGATAGATAGATAGATAGATAGATAGATACTGGGTGAGATAGATAGATAGATAGATAGATAGATAGATAGATAGATAGATAGATAGATAGATAGATAGATAAATACTGGGATAGATAGATAGATAGATAGATAGATAGATAGATAGATAGATAGATAGATAGATAGATAGATACTGGATGAGATAGATAGATAGATAGATAGATAGATAGATAGATAGATAGATAGATAGATAGATAGATAGATAGATAGATACTGGGTGAGATAGATAGATACTGGGTGAGATAGATAGATAGATAGATAGATAGATAGATAGATAGATAGATAGATAGATAGATAGATAGATAGATAGATAGATAGATAGATAGATACTGGGTGAGATAGATAGATAGATAGATAGATAGATAGATAGATAGATAGATACTGGTGAGATAGGTAGATAGATAGATAGATAGATAGATACAGGGTGAGATGGATAGATAGCTACTGGGTGAGATGGATAGATAGATACTGGGTGAGATGGATAGATAGATAGATAGATAGATAGATAGATAGATAGATAGATAGATAGATACTGGTGAGATAGGTAGATAGATAGATAGATAGATAGATAGATAGATAGATAGATAGATACAGGGTGAGATGGATAGATAGCTACTGGGTGAGATGGATAGATAGATACTGGGTGAGATAGATAGATAGATACTGGGTGAGATAGATAGATAGATAGATAGATAGATAGATAGATAGATAGATAGATAGATAGATAGATAGATAGATAGATAGATACTGTGTGAGATAGATAGATAGATAGATAGATAGATAGATAGATAGATAGATAGATAGATAGATACTGTGTGAGATAGATAGATAGATACTGGGTGAGATAGATAGATAGATAGATAGATAGATAGATAGATAGATAGATAGATACTGAGTGAGATAGATAGATAGATAGATAGATAGATAGATAGATAGATAGATACTGAGTGAGATAGATAGATAGATACTGGGTGAGATAGATAGATAGATAGATAGATAGATAGATAGATAGATACTGAGTGAGATAGATAGATAGATAGATAGATAGATACTGGGTGAGATAGATAGATACTGGGTGAGATAGATAGATAGATAGATAGATAGATAGATAGATAGATAGATAGATAGATACTGAGTGAGATAGATAGATAGATAGATAGATAGATAGATACTATCTATCTATCTATCTATCTATCTATCTATCTCACTCAGTATCTATCTATCTATCTATCTATCTATCTATCTATCTATATATCTATCTCACCCAGTATCTATCTATCTCACCCAGTATCTATCTATCTATCTATCTATCTATCTATCTATCTATCTATCTATCTATCTATCTATCTATCTCACTCAGTATCTATCTATCTATCTATCTATCTATCTATCTATCTATCTATCTCACACAGTATCTATCTATCTATCTATCTATCTATCTATCTATCTATCTCACCCAGTATCTATCTATCTATCTATCTATCTATGTGAGATAGATATATAGATAGATAGATAGATAGATAGATAGATAGATAGATAGATAGATACTGGGTGAGATAGATAGATAGATAGATAGATAGATAGATAGATAGATAGATAGATAGATACTGGGTGAGATAGATAGATACTGGGTGAGATAGATAGATAGATAGATAGATAGATAGATAGATAGATAGATAGATAGATAGATAGATAGATACTGGTGAGATAGATAGATAGATAGATAGATAGATAGATAGATAGATAGATACAGGGTGAGATGGATAGATAGCTACTGGGTGAGATGGATAGATAGATACTGGGTGAGATAGATAGATAGATAGATAGATAGATAGATAGATAGATAGATAAATACTGGGATAGATAGATAGATAGATAGATAGATAGATAGATAGATAGATAGATAGATAGATAGATACAGGGTGAGATGGATAGATAGATACTGGGTGAGATAGATAGATAGATAGATAGATAGATAGATAGATAGATAGATAGATAGATAGATAGATAGATAGATAGATAGATACTGGGTGAGATAGATAGATACTGGGTGAGATAGATAGATAGATAGATAGATAGATAGATAGATACTGGTGAGATAGGTAGATAGATAGATAGATAGATAGATACAGGGTGAGATGGATAGATAGCTACTGGGTGAGATGGATAGATAGATACTGGGTGAGATAGATAGATAGATAGATAGATAGATAGATAGATAGATAGATAGATAGATAGATAGATAGATAGATAAATACTGGGATAGATAGATAGA